>NW_026137052.1:0-75297 GCF_000699445.3 Schistosoma haematobium | reverse complement strand
GAATGTGGGAGGCAGTAGTTAATAAACTGAACATAACTTAAGAACCGTAAATCGTACAATAATAAATTATAGGCCAAAATAAAGCTTGTCATAAGAGGGATATAAATATACATAGTGTAATTGTTGAGTAGTTATACAATAAGAATATTAGTCCATGAATAGTCCTCGGAAGTTACCTGTAATTTAATCTCCACTCGGATATAACACCTCCCTTTTTTTTTTTTGAAAATTCCAACTTTAGATTCTGATTAAAAAAAAAAGAATTATATGTGACTTTAAATTCCTCAACATTCTCCTCCTCCTCGAAATAATGTTGGGTCCTTATGGCTCCAAATTACAACTAGTAGGACTTTATTTAAACCATGTTTCTCGTATTGACTGGAGAATCCACTAAAAATGACTAGATGATGATGAACGACCTTTGATCTGAGTTCATTATTTTCAAATTCATTATGAATCTCGTTAGCAGATAACGAGTCATTAAGAAAGTCAACGTCTAACAGAATTAAATTAGATTTTTGGCCATCATTCGACTCAGCTGACATATTTCCCTCATTGTTATAAGAAGTTTCATCAAAATCATATGCATTATTCTGAGAATCAATATCTGGCACACTGTCATTAGAAATGGGATAAGTTGACTCAATATAAAATTCTGTCTTCCGGTGATTTTGAGTAACATCTGGCACAATTTGGTTCATCGTGTTGCTCCAGTTATTTTCTGAATACGAGTCACCATAGCTTTCTCGACTAATAGCACGTGGACCACAATTTTGTTCGAGCTGACGTTTATTTTCGCAGCTAGACAGTACCAGTAGTGTTTCATTTGATTCTGGACTCTGGGCATCATCTACAGGATCTGGCTCCTGATCATCTGGTATTGTCACAACTTCATGTGCATTTAGCACAATATTTTCTTGCTCTGAGCTGGACACGTTACCAATATTACGTTTTCCTTCTGGTATAGAGGGATTTGAATCCTGCACAGGATATGCTTCTGAAATGTCCATTACTGCACCATTATCTGCATGATATATAGATTTCTTATTTTCTGCTTGAATGCAAAGTCTGCCCAAAAATGTTACAAATAGCTGTTGTTGCAAGGCAAACATCTTCTGCTGGTGCTGTAATATTAACCGCAACTCTATTGAAAAGAAATCGTGGCATTTTCCTGCCAATAATGTTAGCTCCAAAAGTCACCGGCAATGGTATAAAGCTAGTTTCTATTTCCCAAATCAGGTCATAGTCGCCATGTGTCGTATTATTATTTCTAATTATTGTTGCGAAAATCCCAGTCGCCGAATTGCGTCTCTGACATTGTACCTCTCCCGATTTTATTTTCGGTTATATTCTGCCCAAACCCCGATCGTGTTTCCAATCGTGATGAGCATTGGACGCCTTGGTATGGTGCTATCACGCGACCTATCTGACCCAGTCCGAAAAATACGACCTATGCGGATCTTCACACTAGGCCAACCAATGGCGTTCGACGGGTGTGGGCATGGTTTAGTGTCCTTAATGGTCACTATGTCCGCGAGCCCTTACCGCTTGAGTCCAGAACAAGGTACCAGCTTCGAATCAGAGCAGATCGTTTATTTCATGCATACTTGGTTTATATATCAATCACACAGACCGCAACGTACCATAAAATAGGAAATAATATTTGTACACAAATAAGCCCAAAAAGTGGCTGTGAATGTGGGAGGCAGTAGTTAATAAACTGAACATAACTTAAGAACCGTAAATCGTACAATAATAAATTATAGGCCAAAATAAAGCTTGTCATAAGAGGGATATAAATATACATAGTGTAATTGTTGAGTAGTTATACAATAAGAATATTAGTCCATGAATAGTCCTCGGAAGTTACCTGTAATTTAATCTCCACTCGGATATAACACCTCCCTTTTTTTTTTGAAAATTCCAACTTTAGATTCTGATTAAAAAAAAAAGAATTATATGTGACTTTAAATTCCTCAACATTCTCCTCCTCCTCGAAATAATGTTGGGTCCTTATGGCTCCAAATTACAACTAGTAGGACTTTATTTAAACCATGTTTCTCGTATTGACTGGAGAATCCACTAAAAATGACTAGATGATGATGAACGACCTTTGATCTGAGTTCATTATTTTCAAATTAATTATGAATCTCGTTAGCAGATAACGAGTCATTAAGAAAGTCAACGTCTAACAGAATTAAATTAGATTTTTGGCCATCATTCGACTCAGCTGACATATTTCCCTCATTGTTATAAGAAGTTTCATCAAAATCATATGCATTATTCTGAGAATCAATATCTGGCACACTGTCATTAGAAATGGGATAAGTTGACTCAATATAAAATTCTGTCTTCCGGTGATTTTGAGTAACATCTGGCACAATTTGGTTCATCGTGTTGCTCCAGTTATTTTCTGAATACGAGTCACCATAGCTTTCTCGACTAATAGCACGTGGACCACAATTTTGTTCGAGCTGACGTTTATTTTCGCAGCTAGACAGTACCAGTAGTGTTTCATTTGATTCTGGACTCTGGGCATCATCTACAGGATCTGGCTCCTGATCATCTGGTATTGTCACAACTTCATGTGCATTTAGCACAATATTTTCTTGCTCTGAGCTGGACACGTTACCAATATTACGTTTTCCTTCTGGTATAGAGGGATTTGAATCCTGCACAGGATATGCTTCTGAAATGTCCATTACTGCACCATTATCTGCATGATATATAGATTTCTTATTTTCTGCTTGAATGCAAAGTCTGCCCAAAATGTTACAAATAGCTGTTGTTGCAAGGCAAACATCTTCTGCTGGTGCTGTAATATTAACCGCAACTGTTCGAAAGAAATCGACATTTTTTTTGCCAATAATATTAGCTCCAAAAATCACCGGCAATTATACAGCTAATTTATTTCCAAAATCTGAGTCACCACTTGTATTATTATTATTTCTTTGTTGCCAAAATCCCCGTCGCCAATTGTTATGACCTTGAAGTTGAGGGTTCAAAACTTTTCTCCACCCCGTCGCCAATTGTTATGACCTTGGATGTCTTGTTTTGCTACCACGCGACCTATCGACCAATCCGGATACGAATTATACGGATCTTTACACTAGGCCAACCAATGACGTTCAACCGGTGCGGGCAGTCTAGCGTCCTTATTGGTCCTATGTCTTCCGAGCCCTTCCACTTGAGTCCAGAACACAATACCAGCTTCGAATCAGAGCAGATCGTTTATTTCATGCATACTTGGTTTATATATCAATCACGCAGACCGCAACGTCCCATAAAATAGGAAATAATATTTGTACACAAATAAGCCCAAAAAGTGGCTGTGAATGTGGGAGGCAGTAGTTAATAAACTGAACATAACTTAAGAACCGTAAATCGTACAATAATAAATTATAGGCCAAAATAAAGCTTGTCATAAGAGGGATATAAATATACATAGTGTAATTGTTGAGTAGTTATACAATAAGAATATTAGTCCATGAATAGTCCTCGGAAGTTACCTGTAATTTAATCTCCACTCGGATATAACACCTCCCTTTTTTTTTTTTGAAAATTCCAACTTTAGATTCTGATTAAAAAAAAATTATATGTGACTTTAAATTCCTCAACATTCTCCTCCTCCTCGAAATAATGTTGGGTCCTTATGGCTCCAAATTACAACTAGTAGGACTTTATTTAAACCATGTTTCTTGTATTGACTGGAGAATCCACTAAAAATGACTAGATGATGATGAACGACCTTTGATCTGAGTTCATTATTTTCAAATTCATTATGAATCTCGTTAGCAGATAACGAGTCATTAAGAAAGTCAACGTCTAACAGAATTAAATTAGATTTTTGGCCATCATTCGACTCAGCTGACATATTTCCCTCATTGTTATAAGAAGTTTCATCAAAATCATATGCATTATTCTGAGAATCAATATCTGGCACACTGTCATTAGAAATGGGATAAGTTGACTCAATATAAAATTCTGTCTTCCGATGATTTTGAGTAACATCTGGTACAATTTGGTTCATCGTGTTGCTCCAGTTATTTTCTGAATACGAGTCACCATAGCTTTCTCGACTAATAGCACGTGGACCACAATTTTGTTCGAGCTGACGTTTATTTTCGCAGCTAGACAGTACCAGTAGTGTTTCATTTGATTCTGGACTCTGGGCATCATCTACAGGATCTGGCTCCTGATCATCTGGTATTGTCACAACTTCATGTGCATTTAGCACAATATTTTCTTGCTCTGAGCTGGACACGTTACCAATATTACGTTTTCCTTCTGGTATAGAGGGATTTGAATCCTGCACAGGATATGCTTCTGAAATGTCCATTACTGCACCATTATCTGCATGATACATAGATTTCTTATTTTCTGCTTGAATGCAAAGTCTGCCCAAAACTGTTACAAATAGCTGTTGTTGCAAGGCAAACATCTTCTGCTGGTGCTGTAATATTAACCGCAACTGTTCGAAAGAAATCGACATTTTTTTTTGCCAATAATATTAGCTCCAAAAATCACCGGCAATTATACAGCTAATTTATTTCCAAAATCTGAGTCACCACTTGTATTATTATTATTTCTTTGTTGCCAAAATCCCCGTCGCCAATTGTTATGACCTTGCGTCTCCCAATTATTTTGTTTTTGCCAAAATCCCCGTCGCCAATTGTTATGACCTTGGATGTCTTGTTTTGCTATCACGCGACCTATCGACCAATCCGAATACGACTTATACGAATCTTTACACTAGGCCAACCAATGACGTTCAACCGGTGTGGGCAGTTTAGTGTCCTTATTGGTCCTATGTCCTACGAGCCCTTCCACTTGAGTCCAGAACACAATACCAGCTTCGAATCAGAGCAGATCGTTTATTTCATGCATACTTGGTTTATATATCAATCACACAGACCGCAACGTACCATAAAATAGGAAATAATATTTGTACACAAATAAGCCCAAAAAGTGGCTGTGAATGTGGGAGGCAGTAGTTAATAAACTGAACATAACTTAAGAACCGTAAATCGTACAATAATAAATTATAGGCCAAAATAAAGCTTGTCATAAGAGGGATATAAATATACATAGTGTAATTGTTGAGTAGTTATACAATAAGAATATTAGTCCATGAATAGTCCTCGGAAGTTACCTGTAATTTAATCTCCACTCGGATATAACACCTCCCTTTTTTTTTTTGAAAATTCCAACTTTAGATTCTGATTAAAAAAAAAAGAATTATATGTGACTTTAAATTCCTCAACATTCTCCTCCTCCTCGAAATAATGTTGGGTCCTTATGGCTCCAAATTACAACTAGTAGGACTTTATTTAAACCATGTTTCTCGTATTGACTGGAGAATCCACTAAAAATGACTAGATGATGATGAACGACCTTTGATCTGAGTTCATTATTTTCAAATTCATTATGAATCTCGTTAGCAGATAACGAGTCATTAAGAAAGTCAACGTCTAACAGAATTAAATTAGATTTTTGGCCATCATTCGACTCAGCTGACATATTTCCCTCATTGTTATAAGAAGTTTCATCAAAATCATATGCATTATTCTGAGAATCAATATCTGGCACACTGTCATTAGAAATGGGATAAGTTGACTCAATATAAAATTCTGTCTTCCGGTGATTTTGAGTAACATCTGGTACAATTTGGTTCATCGTGTTGCTCCAGTTATTTTCTGAATACGAGTCACCATAGCTTTCTCGACTAATAGCACGTGGACCACAATTTTGTTCGAGCTGACGTTTATTTTCGCAGCTAGACAGTACCAGTAGTGTTTCATTTGATTCTGGACTCTGGGCATCATCTACAGGATCTGGCTCCTGATCATCTGGTATTGTCACAACTTCATGTGCATTTAGCACAATATTTTCTTGCTCTGAGCTGGACACGTTACCAATATTACGTTTTCCTTCTGGTATAGAGGGATTTGAATCCTGCACAGGATATGCTTCTGAAATGTCCATTACTGCACCATTATCTGCATGATATATATATTTCTTATTTTCTGCTTGAATGCAAAGTCTGCCCAAAACTGTTACAAATAGCTGTTGTTGCAAGGCAAACATCTTCTGCTGGTGCTGTAATATTAACCGCAACTGTTCGAAAGAAATCGACATTTTTTTTTGCCAATAATATTAGCTCCAAAAATCACCGGCAATTATACAGCTAATTTATTTCCAAAATCTGAGTCACCACTTGTATTATTATTATTTCTTTGTTGCCAAAATCCCCGTCGCCAATTGTTATGACCTTGCGTCTCCCAATTATTTTGTTTCCAAAATCCCCGTCGCCAATTGTTATGACCTTGGATGTCTTGTTTTGCTATCCACGCGACCTATCGACCAATCCGAATACGACTTATACGATCTTCACACTAGGCCAACCAATGACGTTCAACCGGTGTGGGCAGTTTAGTGTCCTTATTGGTCCTATGTCCTACGAGCCCTTCCACTTGAGTCCAGAACAAGATACCAGCTTCGAATCAGAGCAGATCGTTTATTTCATGCATACTTGGTTTATATATCAATCACACAGACCGCAACGTACCATAAAATAGGAAATAATATTTGTACACAAATAAGCCCAAAAAGTGGCTGTGAATGTGGGAGGCAGTAGTTAATAAACTGAACATAACTTAAGAACCGTAAATCGTACAATAATAAATTATAGGCCAAAATAAAGCTTGTCATAAGAGGGATATAAATATACATAGTGTAATTGTTGAGTAGTTATACAATAAGAATATTAGTCCATGAATAGTCCTCGGAAGTTACCTGTAATTTAATCTCCACTCGGATATAACACCTCCCCTTTTTTTTTTGAAAATTCCAACTTTAGATTCTGATTAAAAAAAAAGAATTATATGTGACTTTAAATTCCTCAACATTCTCCTCCTCCTCGAAATAATGTTGGGTCCTTATGGCTCCAAATTACAACTAGTAGGACTTTATTTAAACCATGTTTCTCGTATTGACTGGAGAATCCACTAAAAATGACTAGATGATGATGAACGACCTTTGATCTGAGTTCATTATTTTCAAATTCATTATGAATCTCGTTAGCAGATAACGAGTCATTAAGAAAGTCAACGTCTAACAGAATTAAATTAGATTTTTGGCCATCATTCGACTCAGCTGACATATTTCCCTCATTGTTATAAGAAGTTTCATCAAAATCATATGCATTATTCTGAGAATCAATATCTGGCACACTGTCATTAGAAATGGGATAAGTTGACTCAATATAAAATTCTGTCTTCCGGTGATTTTGAGTAACATCTGGTACAATTTGGTTCATCGTGTTGCTCCAGTTATTTTCTGAATACGAGTCACCATAGCTTTCTCGACTAATAGCACGTGGACCACAATTTTGTTCGAGCTGACGTTTATTTTCGCAGCTAGACAGTACCAGTAGTGTTTCATTTGATTCTGGACTCTGGGCATCATCTACAGGATCTGGCTCCTGATCATCTGGTATTGTCACAACTTCATGTGCATTTAGCACAATATTTTCTTGCTCTGAGCTGGACACGTTACCAATATTACGTTTTCCTTCTGGTATAGAGGGATTTGAATCCTGCACAGGATATGCTTCTGAAATGTCCATTACTGCACCATTATCTGCATGATATATAGATTTCTTATTTTCTGCTTGAATGCAAAGTCTGCCCAAAACTGTTACAAATAGCTGTTGTTGCAAGGCAAACATCTTCTGCTGGTGCTGTAATATTAACCGCAACTGTTCGAAAGAAATCGACATTTTTTTTTGCCAATAATATTAGCTCCAAAAATCACCGGCAATTATACAGCTAATTTATTTCCAAAATCTGAGTCACCACTTGTATTATTATTATTTCTTTGTTGCCAAAATCCCCGTCGCCAATTGTTATGACCTTGCGTCTCCCAATTATTTTGTTTTTGCCAAAATCCCCGTCGCCAATTGTTATGACCTTGGATGTCTTGTTTTGCTATCCACGCGACCTATCGACCAATCCGAATACGACTTATACGAATCTTCGCACTAGGCCAACCAATGACGTTCAACCGGTGTGGGCAGTTTAGTGTCCTTATTGGTCCTATGTCCTACGAGCCCTTCCACTTGAGTCCAGAACAAGATACCAGCTTCCGAATCAGAGCAGATCGTTTATTTCATGCATACTTGGTTTATATATCAATCACACAGACCGCAACGTACCATAAAATAGGAAATAATATTTGTACACAAATAAGCCCAAAAAGTGGCTGTGAATGTGGGAGGCAGTAGTTAATAAACTGAACATAACTTAAGAACCGTAAATCGTACAATAATAAATTATAGGCCAAAATAAAGCTTGTCATAAGAGGGATATAAATATACATAGTGTAATTGTTGAGTAGTTATACAATAAGAATATTAGTCCATGAATAGTCCTCGGAAGTTACCTGTAATTTAATCTCCACTCGGATATAACACCTCCCCTTTTTTTTTTGAAAATTCCAACTTTAGATTCTTATTAAAAAAAAAAAAGAATTATATGTGACTTTAAATTCCTCAACATTCTCCTCCTCCTCGAAATAATGTTGGGTCCTTATGGCTCCAAATTACAACTAGTAGGACTTTATTTAAACCATGTTTCTTGTATTGACTGGAGAATCCACTAAAAATGACTAGATGATGATGAACGACCTTTGATCTGAGTTCATTATTTTCAAATTCATTATGAATCTCGTTAGCAGATAACGAGTCATTAAGAAAGTCAACGTCTAACAGAATTAAATTAGATTTTTGGCCATCATTCGACTCAGCTGACATATTTCCCTCATTGTTATAAGAAGTTTCATCAAAATCATATGCATTATTCTGAGAATCAATATCTGGCACACTGTCATTAGAAATGGGATAAGTTGACTCAATATAAAATTCTGTCTTCCGGTGATTTTGAGTAACATCTGGTACAATTTGGTTCATCGTGTTGCTCCAGTTATTTTCTGAATACGAGTCACCATAGCTTTCTCGACTAATAGCACGTGGACCACAATTTTGTTCGAGCTGACGTTTATTTTCGCAGCTAGACAGTACCAGTAGTGTTTCATTTGATTCTGGACTCTGGGCATCATCTACAGGATCTGGCTCCTGATCATCTGGTATTGTCACAACTTCATGTGCATTTAGCACAATATTTTCTTGCTCTGAGCTGGACACGTTACCAATATTACGTTTTCCTTCTGGTATAGAGGGATTTGAAT
Organism: Schistosoma haematobium; assembly: GCF_000699445.3. Classification (NCBI taxonomy): domain Eukaryota; kingdom Metazoa; phylum Platyhelminthes; class Trematoda; order Strigeidida; family Schistosomatidae; genus Schistosoma; species Schistosoma haematobium. Next base: position 66,051 of record NW_026137052.1, on the reverse strand, counting down.
CCTGCACAGGATATGCTTCTGAAATGTCCATTACTGCACCATTATCTGCATGATATATAGATTTCTTATTTTCTGCTTGAATGCAAAGTCTGCCCAAAACTGTTACAAATAGCTGTTGTTGCAAGGCAAACATCTTCTGCTGGTGCTGTAATATTAACCGCAACTGTTCGAAAGAAATCGACATTTTTTTTGCCAATAATATTAGCTCCAAAAATCACCGGCAATTATACAGCTAATTTATTTCCAAAATCTGAGTCACCACTTGTATTATTATTATTTCTTTGTTGCCAAAATCCCCGTCGCCAATTGTTATGACCTTGCGTCTCCCAATTATTTTGTTTTTGCCAAAATCCCCGTCGCCAATTGTTATGACCTTGGATGTCGCCAATTGTTATGACCTTGGATGTCTTGTTTTGCTATCCACGCGACCTATCGACCAATCCGAATACGACTTATACGAATCTTCGCACTAGGCCAACCAATGACGTTCAACCGGTGTGGGCAGTTTAGTGTCCTTATTGGTCCTATGTCCTACGAGCCCTTCCACTTGAGTCCAGAACAAGATACCAGCTTCGAATCAGAGCAGATCGTTTATTTCATGCATACTTGGTTTATATATCAATCACACAGACCGCAACGTACCATAAAATAGGAAATAATATTTGTACACAAATAAGCCCAAAAAGTGGCTGTGAATGTGGGAGGCAGTAGTTAATAAACTGAACATAACTTAAGAACCGTAAATCGTACAATAATAAATTATAGGCCAAAATAAAGCTTGTCATAAGAGGGATATAAATATACATAGTGTAATTGTTGAGTAGTTATACAATAAGAATATTAGTCCATGAATAGTCCTCGGAAGTTACCTGTAATTTAATCTCCACTCGGATATAACACCTCCCCTTTTTTTTTTTGAAAATTCCAACTTTAGATTCTGATTAAAAAAAAAGAATTATATGTGACTTTAAATTCCTCAACATTCTCCTCCTCCTCGAAATAATGTTGGGTCCTTATGGCTCCAAATTACAACTAGTAGGACTTTATTTAAACCATGTTTCTTGTATTGACTGGAGAATCCACTAAAAATGACTAGATGATGATGAACGACCTTTGATCTGAGTTCATTATTTTCAAATTCATTATGAATCTCGTTAGCAGATAACGAGTCATTAAGAAAGTCAACGTCTAACAGAATTAAATTAGATTTTTGGCCATCATTCGACTCAGCTGACATATTTCCCTCATTGTTATAAGAAGTTTCATCAAAATCATATGCATTATTCTGAGAATCAATATCTGGCACACTGTCATTAGAAATGGGATAAGTTGACTCAATATAAAATTCTGTCTTCCGGTGATTTTGAGTAACATCTGGTACAATTTGGTTCATCGTGTTGCTCCAGTTATTTTCTGAATACGAGTCACCATAGCTTTCTCGACTAATAGCACGTGGACCACAATTTTGTTCGAGCTGACGTTTATTTTCGCAGCTAGACAGTACCAGTAGTGTTTCATTTGATTCTGGACTCTGGGCATCATCTACAGGATCTGGCTCCTGATCATCTGGTATTGTCACAACTTCATGTGCATTTAGCACAATATTTTCTTGCTCTGAGCTGGACACGTTACCAATATTACGTTTTCCTTCTGGTATAGAGGGATTTGAATCCTGCACAGGATATGCTTCTGAAATGTCCATTACTGCACCATTATCTGCATGATATATAGATTTCTTATTTTCTGCTTGAATGCAAAGTCTGCCCAAAACTGTTACAAATAGCTGTTGTTGCAAGGCAAACATCTTCTGCTGGTGCTGTAATATTAACCGCAACTGTTCGAAAGAAATCGACATTTTTTTTGCCAATAATATTAGCTCCAAAAATCACCGGCAATTATACAGCTAATTTATTTCCAAAATCTGAGTCACCACTTGTATTATTATTATTTCTTTGTTGCCAAAATCCCCGTCGCCAATTGTTATGACCTTGCGTCTCCCAATTATTTTGTTTTTGCCAAAATCCCCGTCGCCAATTGTTATGACCTTGGATGTCTTGACTTTTCGATCTACACGCGACCTATCGACCAATCCGAATACGACTTATACGAATCTTCGCACTAGGCCAACCAATGACGTTCAACCGGTGTGGGCAGTTTAGTGTCCTTATTGGTCCTATGTCCTACGAGCCCTTCCACTTGAGTCCAGAACAAGATACCAGCTTCGAATCAGAGCAGATCGTTTATTTCATGCATACTTGGTTTATATATCAATCACACAGACCGCAACGTACCATAAAATAGGAAATAATATTTGTACACAAATAAGCCCAAAAAGTGGCTGTGAATGTGGGAGGCAGTAGTTAATAAACTGAACATAACTTAAGAACCGTAAATCGTACAATAATAAATTATAGGCCAAAATAAAGCTTGTCATAAGAGGGATATAAATATACATAGTGTAATTGTTGAGTAGTTATACAATAAGAATATTAGTCCATGAATAGTCCTCGGAAGTTACCTGTAATTTAATCTCCACTCGGATATAACACCTCCCCTTTTTTTTTTGAAAATTCCAACTTTAGATTCTGATTTAAAAAAAAAGAATTATATGTGACTTTAAATTCCTCAACATTCTCCTCCTCCTCGAAATAATGTTGGGTCCTTATGGCTCCAAATTACAACTAGTAGGACTTTATTTAAACCATGTTTCTTGTATTGACTGGAGAATCCACTAAAAATGACTAGATGATGATGAACGACCTTTGATCTGAGTTCATTATTTTCAAATTCATTATGAATCTCGTTAGCAGATAACGAGTCATTAAGAAAGTCAACGTCTAACAGAATTAAATTAGATTTTTGGCCATCATTCGACTCAGCTGACATATTTCCCTCATTGTTATAAGAAGTTTCATCAAAATCATATGCATTATTCTGAGAATCAATATCTGGCACACTGTCATTAGAAATGGGATAAGTTGACTCAATATAAAATTCTGTGTTCCGGTGATTTTGAGTAACATCTGGTACAATTTGGTTCATCGTGTTGCTCCAGTTATTTTCTGAATACGAGTCACCATAGCTTTCTCGACTAATAGCACGTGGACCACAATTTTGTTCGAGCTGACGTTTATTTTCGCAGCTAGACAGTACCAGTAGTGTTTCATTTGATTCTGGACTCTGGGCATCATCTACAGGATCTGGCTCCTGATCATCTGGTATTGTCACAACTTCATGTGCATTTAGCACAATATTTTCTTGCTCTGAGCTGGACACGTTACCAATATTACGTTTTCCTTCTGGTATAGAGGGATTTGAATCCTGCACAGGATATGCTTCTGAAATGTCCATTACTGCACCATTATCTGCATGATACATAGATTTCTTATTTTCTGCTTGAATGCAAAGTCTGCCCAAAACTGTTACAAATAGCTGTTGTTGCAAGGCAAACATCTTCTGCTGGTGCTGTAATATTAACCGCAACTGTTCGAAAGAAATCGACATTTTTTTTTGCCAATAATATTAGCTCCAAAAATCACCGGCAATTATACAGCTAATTTATTTCCAAAATCTGAGTCACCACTTGTATTATTATTATTTCTTTGTTGCCAAAATCCCCGTCGCCAATTGTTATGACCTTGCGTCTCCCAATTATTTTGTTTTTGCCAAAATCCCCGTCGCCAATTGTTATGACCTTGGATGTCTGACTTGTTCGATCTACACGCGACCTATCGACCAATCCGAATACGACTTATACGAATCTTCACTAGGCCAACCAATGACGTTCAACCGGTGTGGGCAGTTTAGTGTCCTTATTGGTCCTATGTCCTACGAGCCCTTCCACTTGAGTCCAGAACAAGATACCAGCTTCCGAATCAGAGCAGATCGTTTATTTCATGCATACTTGGTTTATATATCAATCACACAGACCGCAACGTACCATAAAATAGGAAATAATATTTGTACACAAATAAGCCCAAAAAGTGGCTGTGAATGTGGGAGGCAGTAGTTAATAAACTGAACATAACTTAAGAACCGTAAATCGTACAATAATAAATTATAGGCCAAAATAAAGCTTGTCATAAGAGGGATATAAATATACATAGTGTAATTGTTGAGTAGTTATACAATAAGAATATTAGTCCATGAATAGTCCTCGGAAGTTACCTGTAATTTAATCTCCACTCGGATATAACACCTCCCCTTTTTTTTTTTGAAAATTCCAACTTTAGATTCTGATTAAAAAAAAAAGAATTATATGTGACTTTAAATTCCTCAACATTCTCCTCCTCCTCGAAATAATGTTGGGTCCTTATGGCTCCAAATTACAACTAGTAGGACTTTATTTAAACCATGTTTCTCGTATTGACTGGAGAATCCACTAAAAATGACTAGATGATGATGAACGACCTTTGATCTGAGTTCATTATTTTCAAATTCATTATGAATCTCGTTAGCAGATAACGAGTCATTAAGAAAGTCAACGTCTAACAGAATTAAATTAGATTTTTGGCCATCATTCGACTCAGCTGACATATTTCCCTCATTGTTATAAGAAGTTTCATCAAAATCATATGCATTATTCTGAGAATCAATATCTGGCACACTGTCATTAGAAATGGGATAAGTTGACTCAATATAAAATTCTGTCTTCCGGTGATTTTGAGTAACATCTGGTACAATTTGGTTCATCGTGTTGCTCCAGTTATTTTCTGAATACGAGTCACCATAGCTTTCTCGACTAATAGCACGTGGACCACAATTTTGTTCGAGCTGACGTTTATTTTCGCAGCTAGACAGTACCAGTAGTGTTTCATTTGATTCTGGACTCTGGGCATCATCTACAGGATCTGGCTCCTGATCATCTGGTATTGTCACAACTTCATGTGCATTTAGCACAATATTTTCTTGCTCTGAGCTGGACACGTTACCAATATTACGTTTTCCTTCTGGTATAGAGGGATTTGAATCCTGCACAGGATATGCTTCTGAAATGTCCATTACTGCACCATTATCTGCATGATATATAGATTTCTTATTTTCTGCTTGAATGCAAAGTCTGCCCAAAACTGTTACAAATAGCTGTTGTTGCAAGGCAAACATCTTCTGCTGGTGCTGTAATATTAACCGCAACTGTTCGAAAGAAATCGACATTTTTTTTGCCAATAATATTAGCTCCAAAAATCACCGGCAATTATACAGCTAATTTATTTCCAAAATCTGAGTCACCACTTGTATTATTATTATTTCTTTGTTGCCAAAATCCCCGTCGCCAATTGTTATGACCTTGCGTCTCCCAATTATTTTGTTGAGGGTTCAAAACTTTCTCCAAAATCCCCGTCGCCAATTGTTATGACCTTGGATGTCTTGACTTTTGCTATCACGCGACCTATCGACCAATCCGAATACGACTTATACGAATCTTCACTAGGCCAACCAATGACGTTCAACCGGTGTGGGCAGTTTAGTGTCCTTATTGGTCCTATGTCCTACGAGCCCTTCCACTTGAGTCCAGAACAAGATACCAGCTTCCGAATCAGAGCAGATCGTTTATTTCATGCATACTTGGTTTATATATCAATCACACAGACCGCAACGTACCATAAAATAGGAAATAATATTTGTACACAAATAAGCCCAAAAAGTGGCTGTGAATGTGGGAGGCAGTAGTTAATAAACTGAACATAACTTAAGAACCGTAAATCGTACAATAATAAATTATAGGCCAAAATAAAGCTTGTCATAAGAGGGATATAAATATACATAGTGTAATTGTTGAGTAGTTATACAATAAGAATATTAGTCCATGAATAGTCCTCGGAAGTTACCTGTAATTTAATCTCCACTCGGATATAACACCTCCCTTTTTTTTTTTTGAAAATTCCAACTTTAGATTCTGATTAAAAAAAAAGAATTATATGTGACTTTAAATTCCTCAACATTCTCCTCCTCCTCGAAATAATGTTGGGTCCTTATGGCTCCAAATTACAACTAGTAGGACTTTATTTAAACCATGTTTCTTGTATTGACTGGAGAATCCACTAAAAATGACTAGATGATGATGAACGACCTTTGATCTGAGTTCATTATTTTCAAATTCATTATGAATCTCGTTAGCAGATAACGAGTCATTAAGAAAGTCAACGTCTAACAGAATTAAATTAGATTTTTGGCCATCATTCGACTCAGCTGACATATTTCCCTCATTGTTATAAGAAGTTTCATCAAAATCATATGCATTATTCTGAGAATCAATATCTGGCACACTGTCATTAGAAATGGGATAAGTTGACTCAATATAAAATTCTGTCTTCCGGTGATTTTGAGTAACATCTGGTACAATTTGGTTCATCGTGTTGCTCCAGTTATTTTCTGAATACGAGTCACCATAGCTTTCTCGACTAATAGCACGTGGACCACAATTTTGTTCGAGCTGACGTTTATTTTCGCAGCTAGACAGTACCAGTAGTGTTTCATTTGATTCTGGACTCTGGGCATCATCTACAGGATCTGGCTCCTGATCATCTGGTATTGTCACAACTTCATGTGCATTTAGCACAATATTTTCTTGCTCTGAGCTGGACACGTTACCAATATTACGTTTTCCTTCTGGTATAGAGGGATTTGAATCCTGCACAGGATATGCTTCTGAAATGTCCATTACTGCACCATTATCTGCATGATATATAGATTTCTTATTTTCTGCTTGAATGCAAAGTCTGCCCAAAACTGTTACAAATAGCTGTTGTTGCAAGGCAAACATCTTCTGCTGGTGCTGTAATATTAACCGCAACTGTTCGAAAGAAATCGACATTTTTTTTTGCCAATAATATTAGCTCCAAAAATCACCGGCAATTATACAGCTAATTTATTTCCAAAATCTGAGTCACCACTTGTATTATTATTATTTCTTTGTTGCCAAAATCCCCGTCGCCAATTGTTATGACCTTGCGTCTCCCAATTATTTTGTTTTTGCCAAAATCCCCGTCGCCAATTGTTATGACCTTGGATGTCTTGTTTTGCTATCACGCGACCTATCGACCAATCCGAATACGACTTATACGAATCTTTACACTAGGCCAACCAATGACGTTCAACCGGTGTGGGCAGTTTAGTGTCCTTATTGGTCCTATGTCCTACGAGCCCTTCCACTTGAGTCCAGAACAAGATACCAGCTTCCGAATCAGAGCAGATCGTTTATTTCATGCATACTTAGTTTATATATCAATCACACAGACCGCAACGTACCATAAAATAGGAAATAATATTTGTACACAAATAAGCCCAAAAAGTGGCTGTGAATGTGGGAGGCAGTAGTTAATAAACTGAACATAACTTAAGAACCGTAAATCGTACAATAATAAATTATAGGCCAAAATAAAGCTTGTCATAAGAGGGATATAAATATACATAGTGTAATTGTTGAGTAGTTATACAATAAGAATATTAGTCCATGAATAGTCCTCGGAAGTTACCTGTAATTTAATCTCCACTCGGATATAACACCTCCCCCTTTTTTTTTTGAAAATTCCAACTTTAGATTCTGATTAAAAAAAAAGAATTATATGTGACTTTAAATTCCTCAACATTCTCCTCCTCCTCGAAATAATGTTGGGTCCTTATGGCTCCAAATTACAACTAGTAGGACTTTATTTAAACCATGTTTCTTGTATTGACTGGAGAATCCACTAAAAATGACTAGATGATGATGAACGACCTTTGATCTGAGTTCATTATTTTCAAATTCATTATGAATCTCGTTAGCAGATAACGAGTCATTAAGAAAGTCAACGTCTAACAGAATTAAATTAGATTTTTGGCCATCATTCGACTCAGCTGACATATTTCCCTCATTGTTATAAGAAGTTTCATCAAAATCATATGCATTATTCTGAGAATCAATATCTGGCACACTGTCATTAGAAATGGGATAAGTTGACTCAATATAAAATTCTGTCTTCCGGTGATTTTGAGTAACATCTGGTACAATTTGGTTCATCGTGTTGCTCCAGTTATTTTCTGAATACGAGTCACCATAGCTTTCTCGACTAATAGCACGTGGACCACAATTTTGTTCGAGCTGACGTTTATTTTCGCAGCTAGACAGTACCAGTAGTGTTTCATTTGATTCTGGACTCTGGGCATCATCTACAGGATCTGGCTCCTGATCATCTGGTATTGTCACAACTTCATGTGCATTTAGCACAATATTTTCTTGCTCTGAGCTGGACACGTTACCAATATTACGTTTTCCTTCTGGTATAGAGGGATTTGAATCCTGCACAGGATATGCTTCTGAAATGTCCATTACTGCACCATTATCTGCATGATATATAGATTTCTTATTTTCTGCTTGAATGCAAAGTCTGCCCAAAACTGTTACAAATAGCTGTTGTTGCAAGGCAAACATCTTCTGCTGGTGCTGTAATATTAACCGCAACTGTTCGAAAGAAATCGACATTTTTTTTTGCCAATAATATTAGCTCCAAAATTCACCGGCAATTATACAGCTAATTTATTTCCAAAATCTGAGTCACCACTTGTATTATTATTATTTCTTTGTTGCCAAAATCCCCGTCGCCAATTGTTATGACCTTGCGTCTCCCAATTATTTTGTTTTTGCCAAAATCCCCGTCGCCAATTGTTATGACCTTGGATGTCTTGACTTTTGCTATCACGCGACCTATCGACCAATCCGAATACGACTTATACGAATCTTCGCACTAGGCCAACCAATGACGTTCAACCGGTGTGGGCAGTTTAGTGTCCTTATTGGTCCTATGTCCTACGAGCCCTTCCACTTGAGTCCAGAACAAGATACCAGCTTCCGAATCAGAGCAGATCGTTTATTTCATGCATACTTAGTTTATATATCAATCACACAGACCGCAACGTACCATAAAATAGGAAATAATATTTGTACACAAATAAGCCCAAAAAGTGGCTGTGAATGTGGGAGGCAGTAGTTAATAAACTGAACATAACTTAAGAACCGTAAATCGTACAATAATAAATTATAGGCCAAAATAAAGCTTGTCATAAGAGGGATATAAATATACATAGTGTAATTGTTGAGTAGTTATACAATAAGAATATTAGTCCATGAATAGTCCTCGGAAGTTACCTGTAACTTAATCTCCACTCGGATATAACACCTCCCCTTTTTTTTTTTTTGAAAATTCCAACTTTAGATTCTGATTAAAAAAAAAGAATTATATGTGACTTTAAATTCCTCAACATTCTCCTCCTCCTCGAAATAATGTTGGGTCCTTATGGCTCCAAATTACAACTAGTAGGACTTTATTTAAACCATGTTTCTTGTATTGACTGGAGAATCCACTAAAAATGACTAGATGATGATGAACGACCTTTGATCTGAGTTCATTATTTTCAAATTCATTATGAATCTCGTTAGCAGATAACGAGTCATTAAGAAAGTCAACGTCTAACAGAATTAAATTAGATTTTTGGCCATCATTCGACTCAGCTGACATATTTCCCTCATTGTTATAAGAAGTTTCATCAAAATCATATGCATTATTCTGAGAATCAATATCTGGCACACTGTCATTAGAAATGGGATAAGTTGACTCAATATAAAATTCTGTCTTCCGGTGATTTTGAGTAACATCTGGTACAATTTGGTTCATCGTGTTGCTCCAGTTATTTTCTGAATACGAGTCACCATAGCTTTCTCGACTAATAGCACGTGGACCACAATTTTGTTCGAGCTGACGTTTATTTTCGCAGCTAGACAGTACCAGTAGTGTTTCATTTGATTCTGGACTCTGGGCATCATCTACAGGATCTGGCTCCTGATCATCTGGTATTGTCACAACTTCATGTGCATTTAGCACAATATTTTCTTGCTCTGAGCTGGACACGTTACCAATATTACGTTTTCCTTCTGGTATAGAGGGATTTGAATCCTGCACAGGATATGCTTCTGAAATGTCCATTACTGCACCATTATCTGCATGATACATAGATTTCTTATTTTCTGCTTGAATGCAAAGTCTGCCCAAAACTGTTACAAATAGCTGTTGTTGCAAGGCAAACATCTTCTGCTGGTGCTGTAATATTAACCGCAACTGTTCGAAAGAAATCGACATTTTTTTTTTGCCAATAATATTAGCTCCAAAAATCACCGGCAATTATACAGCTAATTTATTTCCAAAATCTGAGTCACCACTTGTATTATTATTATTTCTTTGTTGCCAAAATCCCCGTCGCCAATTGTTATGACCTTGGATGTCTTGTTTTGCTACCACGCGACCTATCGACCAATCCGGATACGACTTATACGAATCTTCGCACTAGGCCAACCAATGACGTTCAACCGGTGTGGGCAGTTTAGTGTCCTTATTGGTCCTATGTCCTACGAGCCCTTCCACTTGAGTCCAGAACAAGATACCAGCTTCCGAATCAGAGCAGATCGTTTATTTCAAGCATACTTAGTTTATATATCAATCACACAGACCGCAACGTACCATAAAATAGGAAATAATATTTGTACACAAATAAGCCCAAAAAGTGGCTGTGAATGTGGGAGGCAGTAGTTAATAAACTGAACATAACTTAAGAACCGTAAATCGTACAATAATAAATTATAGGCCAAAATAAAGCTTGTCATAAGAGGGATATAAATATACATAGTGTAATTGTTGAGTAGTTATACAATAAGAATATTAGTCCATGAATAGTCCTCGGAAGTTACCTGTAACTTAATCTCCACTCGGATATAACACCTCCCCTTTTTTTTTTTTTGAAAATTCCAACTTTAGATTCTGATTAAAAAAAAAAAAGAATTATATGTGACTTTAAATTCCTCAACATTCTCCTCCTCCTCGAAATAATGTTGGGTCCTTATGGCTCCAAATTACAACTAGTAGGACTTTATTTAAACCATGTTTCTCGTATTGACTGGAGAATCCACTAAAAATGACTAGATGATGATGAACGACCTTTGATCTGAGTTCATTATTTTCAAATTCATTATGAATCTCGTTAGCAGATAACGAGTCATTAAGAAAGTCAACGTCTAACAGAATTAAATTAGATTTTTGGCCATCATTCGACTCAGCTGACATATTTCCCTCATTGTTATAAGAAGTTTCATCAAAATCATATGCATTATTCTGAGAATCAATATCTGGCACACTGTCATTAGAAATGGGATAAGTTGACTCAATATAAAATTCTGTCTTCCGGTGATTTTGAGTAACATCTGGTACAATTTGGTTCATCGTGTTGCTCCAGTTATTTTCTGAATACGAGTCACCATAGCTTTCTCGACTAGTAGCACGTGGACCACAATTTTGTTCGAGCTGACGTTTATTTTCGCAGCTAGACAGTACCAGTAGTGTTTCATTTGATTCTGGACTCTGGGCATCATCTACAGGATCTGGCTCCTGATCATCTGGTATTGTCACAACTTCATGTGCATTTAGCACAATATTTTCTTGCTCTGAGCTGGACACGTTACCAATATTACGTTTTCCTTCTGGTATAGAGGGATTTGAATCCTGCACAGGATATGCTTCTGAAATGTCCATTACTGCACCATTATCTGCATGATATATAGATTTCTTATTTTCTGCTTGAATGCAAAGTCTGCCCAAAACTGTTACAAATAGCTGTTGTTGCAAGGCAAACATCTTCTGCTGGTGCTGTAATATTAACCGCAACTGTTCGAAAGAAATCGACATTTTTTTGCCAATAATATTAGCTCCAAAAATCACCGGCAATTATACAGCTAATTTATTTCCAAAATCTGAGTCGCCACTTGTCGTATTATTATTTCTTTGTTGCCAAAATCCCCGTCGCCAATTGTTATGACCTTGCGTCTCCCAATTATTTTGTTTTTGCCAAAATCCCCGTCGCCAATTGTTATGACCTTGGATGTCTTGTTTTGCTACCACGCGACCTATCGACCAATCCGGATACGACTTATACGAATCTTCGCACTAGGCCAACCAATGACGTTCAACCGGTGTGGGCAGTTTAGTGTCCTTATTGGTCCTATGTCCTACGAGCCCTTCCACTTGAGTCCAGAACAAGATACCAGCTTCCGAATCAGAGCAGATCGTTTATTTCATGCATACTTAGTTTATATATCAATCACACAGACCGCAACGTACCATAAAATAGGAAATAATATTTGTACACAAATAAGCCCAAAAAGTGGCTGTGAATGTGGGAGGCATTAGTTAATAAACTGAACATAACTTAAGAACCGTAAATCGTACAATAATAAATTATAGGCCAAAATAAAGCTTGTCATAAGAGGGATATAAATATACATAGTGTAATTGTTGAGTAGTTATACAATAAGAATATTAGTCCATGAATAGTCCTCGGAAGTTACCTGTAACTTAATCTCCACTCGGATATAACACCTCCCCTTTTTTTTTGAAAATTCCAACTTTAGATTCTGATTAAAAAAAAGAATTATATGTGACTTTAAATTCCTCAACATTCTCCTCCTCCTCGAAATAATGTTGGGTCCTTATGGCTCCAAATTACAACTAGTAGGACTTTATTTAAACCATGTTTCTTGTATTGACTGGAGAATCCACTAAAAATGACTAGATGATGATGAACGACCTTTGATCTGAGTTCATTATTTTCAAATTCATTATGAATCTCGTTAGCAGATAACGAGTCATTAAGAAAGTCAACGTCTAACAGAATTAAATTAGATTTTTGGCCATCATTCGACTCAGCTGACATATTTCCCTCATTGTTATAAGAAGTTTCATCAAAATCATATGCATTATTCTGAGAATCAATATCTGGCACACTGTCATTAGAAATGGGATAAGTTGACTCAATATAAAATTCTGTCTTCCGGTGATTTTGAGTAACATCTGGTACAATTTGGTTCATCGTGTTGCTCCAGTTATTTTCTGAATACGAGTCACCATAGCTTTCTCGACTAATAGCACGTGGACCACAATTTTGTTCGAGCTGACGTTTATTTTCGCAGCTAGACAGTACCAGTAGTGTTTCATTTGATTCTGGACTCTGGGCATCATCTACAGGATCTGGCTCCTGATCATCTGGTATTGTCACAACTTCATGTGCATTTAGCACAATATTTTCTTGCTCTGAGCTGGACACGTTACCAATATTACGTTTTCCTTCTGGTATAGAGGGATTTGAATCCTGCACAGGATATGCTTCTGAAATGTCCATTACTGCACCATTATCTGCATGATACATAGATTTCTTATTTTCTGCTTGAATGCAAAGTCTGCCCAAAACTGTTACAAATAGCTGTTGTTGCAAGGCAAACATCTTCTGCTGGTGCTGTAATATTAACCGCAACTGTTCGAAAGAAATCGACATTTTTTTTTGCCAATAATATTAGCTCCAAAAATCACCGGCAATTATACAGCTAATTTATTTCCAAAATCTGAGTCACCACTTGTATTATTATTATTTCTTTGTTGCCAAAATCCCCGTCGCCAATTGTTATGACCTTGCGTCTCCCAATTATTTTGTTTTTGCCAAAACTTTTCTCCACCCCGTCGCCAATTGTTATGACCTTGGATGTCTTGTTTTGCTATCACGCGACCTATCGACCAATCCGAATACGACTTATACGAATCTTCACACTAGGCCAACCAATGACGTTCAACCGGTGTGGGCAGTTTAGTGTCCTTATTGGTCCTATGTCCTACGAGCCCTTCCACTTGAGTCCAGAACAAGATACCAGCTTCCGAATCAGAGCAGATCGTTTATTTCATGCATACTTAGTTTATATATCAATCACACAGACCGCAACGTACCATAAAATAGGAAATAATATTTGTACACAAATAAGCCCAAAAAGTGGCTGTGAATGTGGGAGGCAGTAGTTAATAAACTGAACATAACTTAAGAACCGTAAATCGTACAATAATAAATTATAGGCCAAAATAAAGCTTGTCATAAGAGGGATATAAATATACATAGTGTAATTGTTGAGTAGTTATACAATAAGAATATTAGTCCATGAATAGTCCTCGGAAGTTACCTGTAATTTAATCTCCACTCGGATATAACACCTCCCTTTTTTTTTTTTGAAAATTCCAACTTTAGATTCTGATTAAAAAAAAAGAATTATATGTGACTTTAAATTCCTCAACATTCTCCTCCTCCTCGAAATAATGTTGGGTCCTTATGGCTCCAAATTACAACTAGTAGGACTTTATTTAAACCATGTTTCTTGTATTGACTGGAGAATCCACTAAAAATGACTAGATGATGATGAACGACCTTTGATCTGAGTTCATTATTTTCAAATTCATTATGAATCTCGTTAGCAGATAACGAGTCATTAAGAAAGTCAACGTCTAACAGAATTAAATTAGATTTTTGGCCATCATTCGACTCAGCTGACATATTTCCCTCATTGTTATAAGAAGTTTCATCAAAATCATATGCATTATTCTGAGAATCAATATCTGGCACACTGTCATTAGAAATGGGATAAGTTGACTCAATATAAAATTCTGTCTTCCGGTGATTTTGAGTAACATCTGGTACAATTTGGTTCATCGTGTTGCTCCAGTTATTTTCTGAATACGAGTCACCATAGCTTTCTCGACTAATAGCACGTGGACCACAATTTTGTTCGAGCTGACGTTTATTTTCGCAGCTAGACAGTACCAGTAGTGTTTCATTTGATTCTGGACTCTGGGCATCATCTACAGGATCTGGCTCCTGATCATCTGGTATTGTCACAACTTCATGTGCATTTAGCACAATATTTTCTTGCTCTGAGCTGGACACGTTACCAATATTACGTTTTCCTTCTGGTATAGAGGGATTTGAATCCTGCACAGGATATGCTTCTGAAATGTCCATTACTGCACCATTATCTGCATGATATATAGATTTCTTATTTTCTGCTTGAATGCAAAGTCTGCCCAAAACTGTTACAAATAGCTGTTGTTGCAAGGCAAACATCTTCTGCTGGTGCTGTAATATTAACCGCAACTGTTCGAAAGAAATCGACATTTTTTTTTGCCAATAATATTAGCTCCAAAAATCACCGGCAATTATACAGCTAATTTATTTCCAAAATCTGAGTCACCACTTGTCGTATTATTATTTCTTTGTTGCCAAAATCCCCGTCGCCAATTGTTATGACCTTGCGTCTCCCAATTATTTTGTTTTTGCCAAAATCCCCGTCGCCAATTGTTATGACCTTGGATGTCTTGTTTTGCTATCACGCGACCTATCGACCAATCCGAATACGACTTATACGAATCTTCACACTAGGCCAACCAATGACGTTCAACCGGTGTGGGCAGTTTAGTGTCCTTATTGGTCCTATGTCCTACGAGCCCTTCCACTTGAGTCCAGAACAAGATACCAGCTTCGAATCAGAGCAGATCGTTTATTTCATGCATACTTAGTTTATATATCAATCACACAGACCGCAACGTACCATAAAATAGGAAATAATATTTGTACACAAATAAGCCCAAAAAGTGGCTGTGAATGTGGGAGGCAGTAGTTAATAAACTGAACATAACTTAAGAACCGTAAATCGTACAATAATAAATTATAGGCCAAAATAAAGCTTGTCATAAGAGGGATATAAATATACATAGTGTAATTGTTGAGTAGTTATACAATAAGAATATTAGTCCATGAATAGTCCTCGGAAGTTACCTGTAATTTAATCTCCACTCGGATATAACACCTCCCCTTTTTTTTTTTGAAAATTCCAACTTTAGATTCTGATTAAAAAAAAAGAATTATATGTGACTTTAAATTCCTCAACATTCTCCTCCTCCTCGAAATAATGTTGGGTCCTTATGGCTCCAAATTACAACTAGTAGGACTTTATTTAAACCATGTTTCTCGTATTGACTGGAGAATCCACTAAAAATGACTAGATGATGATGAACGACCTTTGATCTGAGTTCATTATTTTCAAATTCATTATGAATCTCGTTAGCAGATAACGAGTCATTAAGAAAGTCAACGTCTAACAGAATTAAATTAGATTTTTGGCCATCATTCGACTCAGCTGACATATTTCCCTCATTGTTATAAGAAGTTTCATCAAAATCATATGCATTATTCTGAGAATCAATATCTGGCACACTGTCATTAGAAATGGGATAAGTTGACTCAATATAAAATTCTGTCTTCCGGTGATTTTGAGTAATATCTGGTACAATTTGGTTCATCGTGTTGCTCCAGTTATTTTCTGAATACGAGTCACCATAGCTTTCTCGACTAATAGCACGTGGACCACAATTTTGTTCGAGCTGACGTTTATTTTCGCAGCTAGACAGTACCAGTAGTGTTTCATTTGATTCTGGACTCTGGGCATCATCTACAGGATCTGGCTCCTGATCATCTGGTATTGTCACAACTTCATGTGCATTTAGCACAATATTTTCTTGCTCTGAGCTGGACACGTTACCAATATTACGTTTTCCTTCTGGTATAGAGGGATTTGAATCCTGCACAGGATATGCTTCTGAAATGTCCATTACTGCACCATTATCTGCATGATATATAGATTTCTTATTTTCTGCTTGAATGCAAAGTCTGCCCAAAACTGTTACAAATAGCTGTTGTTGCAAGGCAAACATCTTCTGCTGGTGCTGTAATATTAACCGCAACTGTTCGAAAGAAATCGACATTTTTTTTTGCCAATAATATTAGCTCCAAAATCACCGGCAATTATACAGCTAATTTATTTCCAAAATCTGAGTCACCACTTGTATTATTATTATTTCTTTGTTGCCAAAATCCCCGTCGCCAATTGTTATGACCTTGCGTCTCCCAATTATTTTGTTTTTGCCAAAATCCCCGTCGCCAATTGTTATGACCTTGGATGTCTTGTTTTTCTATCGCACGACTTATCTACCAATCCGGATACGACTTATACGAATCTTCACACTAGGCCAACCAATGACGTTCAACCGGTGTGGGCAGTTTAGTGTCCTTATTGGTCCTATGTCCTACGAGCCCTTCCACTTGAGTCCAGAACAAGATACCAGCTTCCGAATCAGAGCAGATCGTTTATTTCATGCATACTTAGTTTATATATCAATCACACAGACCGCAACGTACCATAAAATAGGAAATAATATTTGTACACAAATAAGCCCAAAAAGTGGCTGTGAATGTGGGAGGCAGTAGTTAATAAACTGAACATAACTTAAGAACCGTAAATCGTACAATAATAAATTATAGGCCAAAATAAAGCTTGTCATAAGAGGGATATAAATATACATAGTGTAATTGTTGAGTAGTTATACAATAAGAATATTAGTCCATGAATAGTCCTCGGAAGTTACCTGTAACTTAATCTCCACTCGGATATAACACCTCCCTTTTTTTTTTTGAAAATTCCAACTTTAGATTCTGATTAAAAAAAAAATTATATGTGACTTTAAATTCCTCAACATTCTCCTCCTCCTCGAAATAATGTTGGGTCCTTATGGCTCCAAATTACAACTAGTAGGACTTTATTTAAACCATGTTTCTTGTATTGACTGGAGAATCCACTAAAAATGACTAGATGATGATGAACGACCTTTGATCTGAGTTCATTATTTTCAAATTCATTATGAATCTCGTTAGCAGATAACGAGTCATTAAGAAAGTCAACGTCTAACAGAATTAAATTAGATTTTTGGCCATCATTCGACTCAGCTGACATATTTCCCTCATTGTTATAAGAAGTTTCATCAAAATCATATGCATTATTCTGAGAATCAATATCTGGCACACTGTCATTAGAAATGGGATAAGTTGACTCAATATAAAATTCTGTCTTCCGGTGATTTTGAGTAACATCTGGTACAATTTGGTTCATCGTGTTGCTCCAGTTATTTTCTGAATACGAGT
This sequence comes from Schistosoma haematobium, assembly GCF_000699445.3. Lineage (NCBI taxonomy): Eukaryota > Metazoa > Platyhelminthes > Trematoda > Strigeidida > Schistosomatidae > Schistosoma > Schistosoma haematobium. The sequence continues at coordinate 48,186 of NW_026137052.1, read as the reverse complement.
CACCATAGCTTTCTCGACTAATAGCACGTGGACCACAATTTTGTTCGAGCTGACGTTTATTTTCGCAGCTAGACAGTACCAGTAGTGTTTCATTTGATTCTGGACTCTGGGCATCATCTACAGGATCTGGCTCCTGATCATCTGGTATTGTCACAACTTCATGTGCATTTAGCACAATATTTTCTTGCTCTGAGCTGGACACGTTACCAATATTACGTTTTCCTTCTGGTATAGAGGGATTTGAATCCTGCACAGGATATGCTTCTGAAATGTCCATTACTGCACCATTATCTGCATGATATATAGATTTCTTATTTTCTGCTTGAATGCAAAGTCTGCCCAAAACTGTTACAAATAGCTGTTGTTGCAAGGCAAACATCTTCTGCTGGTGCTGTAATATTAACCGCAACTGTTCGAAAGAAATCGACATTTTTTTTGCCAATAATATTAGCTCCAAAATCACCGGCAATTATACAGCTAATTTATTTCCAAAATCTGAGTCACCACTTGTATTATTATTATTTCTTTGTTGCCAAAATCCCCGTCGCCAATTGTTATGACCTTGCGTCTCCCAATTATTTTGTTTTTGCCAAAATCCCCGTCGCCAATTGTTATGACCTTGGATGTCTTGTTTTGCTATCACGCGACCTATCGACCAATCCGAATACGACTTATACGAATCTTCACACTAGGCCAACCAATGACGTTCAACCGGTGTGGGCAGTTTAGTGTCCTTATTGGTCCTATGTCCTACGAGCCCTTCCACTTGAGTCCAGAACAAGATACCAGCTTCCGAATCAGAGCAGATCGTTTATTTCAGGCATACTTAGTTTATATATCAATCACACAGACCGCAACGTACCATAAAATAGGAAATAATATTTGTACACAAATAAGCCCAAAAAGTGGCTGTGAATGTGGGAGGCAGTAGTTAATAAACTGAACATAACTTAAGAACCGTAAATCGTACAATAATAAATTATAGGCCAAAATAAAGCTTGTCATAAGAGGGATATAAATATACATAGTGTAATTGTTGAGTAGTTATACAATAAGAATATTAGTCCATGAATAGTCCTCGGAAGTTACCTGTAACTTAATCTCCACTCGGATATAACACCTCCCTTTTTTTTTTTGAAAATTCCAACTTTAGATTCTGATTAAAAAAAAAGAATTATATGTGACTTTAAATTCCTCAACATTCTCCTCCTCCTCGAAATAATGTTGGGTCCTTATGGCTCCAAATTACAACTAGTAGGACTTTATTTAAACCATGTTTCTTGTATTGACTGGAGAATCCACTAAAAATGACTAGATGATGATGAACGACCTTTGATCTGAGTTCATTATTTTCAAATTCATTATGAATCTCGTTAGCAGATAACGAGTCATTAAGAAAGTCAACGTCTAACAGAATTAAATTAGATTTTTGGCCATCATTCGACTCAGCTGACATATTTCCCTCATTGTTATAAGAAGTTTCATCAAAATCATATGCATTATTCTGAGAATCAATATCTGGCACACTGTCATTAGAAATGGGATAAGTTGACTCAATATAAAATTCTGTCTTCCGGTGATTTTGAGTAACATCTGGTACAATTTGGTTCATCGTGTTGCTCCAGTTATTTTCTGAATACGAGTCACCATAGCTTTCTCGACTAATAGCACGTGGACCACAATTTTGTTCGAGCTGACGTTTATTTTCGCAGCTAGACAGTACCAGTAGTGTTTCATTTGATTCTGGACTCTGGGCATCATCTACAGGATCTGGCTCCTGATCATCTGGTATTGTCACAACTTCATGTGCATTTAGCACAATATTTTCTTGCTCTGAGCTGGACACGTTACCAATATTACGTTTTCCTTCTGGTATAGAGGGATTTGAATCCTGCACAGGATATGCTTCTGAAATGTCCATTACTGCACCATTATCTGCATGATACATAGATTTCTTATTTTCTGCTTGAATGCAAAGTCTGCCCAAAACTGTTACAAATAGCTGTTGTTGCAAGGCAAACATCTTCTGCTGGTGCTGTAATATTAACCGCAACTGTTCGAAAGAAATCGACATTATTTTTTGCCAATAATATTAGCTCCAAAAATCACCGGCAATTATACAGCTAATTTATTTCCAAAATCTGAGTCACCACTTGTATTATTATTATTTCTTTGTTGCCAAAATCCCCGTCGCCAATTGTTATGACCTTGCGTCTCCCAATTATTTTGTTTTTGCCAAAATCCCCGTCGCCAATTGTTATGACCTTGGATGTCTTGTTTTGCTATCACGCGACCTATCGACCAATCCGAATACGACTTATACGAATCTTCACACTAGGCCAACCAATGACGTTCAACCGGTGTGGGCAGTTTAGTGTCCTTATTGGTCCTATGTCCTACGAGCCCTTCCACTTGAGTCCAGAACAAGATACCAGCTTCCGAATCAGAGCAGATCGTTTATTTCAGGCATACTTAGTTTATATATCAATCACACAGACCGCAACGTACCATAAAATAGGAAATAATATTTGTACACAAATAAGCCCAAAAAGTGGCTGTGAATGTGGGAGGCAGTAGTTAATAAACTGAACATAACTTAAGAACCGTAAATCGTACAATAATAAATTATAGGCCAAAATAAAGCTTGTCATAAGAGGAATATAAATATACATAGTGTAATTGTTGAGTAGTTATACAATAAGAATATTAGTCCATGAATAGTCCTCGGAAGTTACCTGTAACTTAATCTCCACTCGGATATAACACCTCCCCTTTTTTTTTTTGAAAATTCCAACTTTAGATTCTGATTAAAAAAAAGAATTATATGTGACTTTAAATTCCTCAACATTCTCCTCCTCCTCGAAATAATGTTGGGTCCTTATGGCTCCAAATTACAACTAGTAGGACTTTATTTAAACCATGTTTCTTGTATTGACTGGAGAATCCACTAAAAATGACTAGATGATGATGAACGACCTTTGATCTGAGTTCATTATTTTCAAATTCATTATGAATCTCGTTAGCAGATAACGAGTCATTAAGAAAGTCAACGTCTAACAGAATTAAATTAGATTTTTGGCCATCATTCGACTCAGCTGACATATTTCCCTCATTGTTATAAGAAGTTTCATCAAAATCATATGCATTATTCTGAGAATCAATATCTGGCACACTGTCATTAGAAATGGGATAAGTTGACTCAATATAAAATTCTGTCTTCCGGTGATTTTGAGTAACATCTGGTACAATTTGGTTCATCGTGTTGCTCCAGTTATTTTCTGAATACGAGTCACCATAGCTTTCTCGACTAATAGCACGTGGACCACAATTTTGTTCGAGCTGACGTTTATTTTCGCAGCTAGACAGTACCAGTAGTGTTTCATTTGATTCTGGACTCTGGGCATCATCTACAGGATCTGGCTCCTGATCATCTGGTATTGTCACAACTTCATGTGCATTTAGCACAATATTTTCTTGCTCTGAGCTGGACACGTTACCAATATTACGTTTTCCTTCTGGTATAGAGGGATTTGAATCCTGCACAGGATATGCTTCTGAAATGTCCATTACTGCACCATTATCTGCATGATACATAGATTTCTTATTTTCTGCTTGAATGCAAAGTCTGCCCAAAACTGTTACAAATAGCTGTTGTTGCAAGGCAAACATCTTCTGCTGGTGCTGTAATATTAACCGCAACTGTTCGAAAGAAATCGACATTTTTTTGCCAATAATATTAGCTCCAAAAATCACCGGCAATTATACAGCTAATTTATTTCCAAAATCTGAGTCACCACTTGTATTATTATTATTTCTTTGTTGCCAAAATCCCCGTCGCCAATTGTTATGACCTTGCGTCTCCCAATTATTTTGTTTTTGCCAAAATCCCCGTCGCCAATTGTTATGACCTTGGATGTCTTGTTTTGCTATCACGCGACCTATCGACCAATCCGAATACGACTTATACGAATCTTCACACTAGGCCAACCAATGACGTTCAACCGGTGTGGGCAGTTTAGTGTCCTTATTGGTCCTATGTCCTACGAGCCCTTCCACTTGAGTCCAGAACAAGATACCAGCTTCCGAATCAGAGCAGATCGTTTATTTCAGGCATACTTAGTTTATATATCAATCACACAGACCGCAACGTACCATAAAATAGGAAATAATATTTGTACACAAATAAGCCCAAAAAGTGGCTGTGAATGTGGGAGGCAGTAGTTAATAAACTGAACATAACTTAAGAACCGTAAATCGTACAATAATAAATTATAGGTCAAAATAAAGCTTGTCATAAGAGGAATATAAATATACATAGTGTAATTGTTGAGTAGTTATACAATAAGAATATTAGTCCATGAATAGTCCTCGGAAGTTACCTGTAACTTAATCTCCACTCGGATATAACACCTCCCCCTTTTTTTTTTTTGAAAATTCCAACTTTAGATTCTGATTAAAAAAAAGAATTATATGTGACTTTAAATTCCTCAACATTCTCCTCCTCCTCGAAATAATGTTGGGTCCTTATGGCTCCAAATTACAACTAGTAGGACTTTATTTAAACCATGTTTCTTGTATTGACTGGAGAATCCACTAAAAATGACTAGATGATGATGAACGACCTTTGATCTGAGTTCATTATTTTCAAATTCATTATGAATCTCGTTAGCAGATAACGAGTCATTAAGAAAGTCAACGTCTAACAGAATTAAATTAGATTTTTGGCCATCATTCGACTCAGCTGACATATTTCCCTCATTGTTATAAGAAGTTTCATCAAAATCATATGCATTATTCTGAGAATCAATATCTGGCACACTGTCATTAGAAATGGGATAAGTTGACTCAATATAAAATTCTGTCTTCCGGTGATTTTGAGTAACATCTGGTACAATTTGGTTCATCGTGTTGCTCCAGTTATTTTCTGAATACGAGTCACCATAGCTTTCTCGACTAATAGCACGTGGACCACAATTTTGTTCGAGCTGACGTTTATTTTCGCAGCTAGACAGTACCAGTAGTGTTTCATTTGATTCTGGACTCTGGGCATCATCTACAGGATCTGGCTCCTGATCATCTGGTATTGTCACAACTTCATGTGCATTTAGCACAATATTTTCTTGCTCTGAGCTGGACACGTTACCAATATTACGTTTTCCTTCTGGTATAGAGGGATTTGAATCCTGCACAGGATATGCTTCTGAAATGTCCATTACTGCACCATTATCTGCATGATACATAGATTTCTTATTTTCTGCTTGAATGCAAAGTCTGCCCAAAACTGTTACAAATAGCTGTTGTTGCAAGGCAAACATCTTCTGCTGGTGCTGTAATATTAACCGCAACTGTTCGAAAGAAATCGACATTTTTTTTGCCAATAATATTAGCTCCAAAAATCACCGGCAATTATACAGCTAATTTATTTCCAAAATCTGAGTCACCACTTGTATTATTATTATTTCTTTGTTGCCAAAATCCCCGTCGCCAATTGTTATGACCTTGCGTCTCCCAATTATTTTGTTTTTGCCAAAATCCCCGTCGCCAATTGTTATGACCTTGGATGTCTTGTTTTGCTATCACGCGACCTATCGACCAATCCGAATACGACTTATACGAATCTTCACACTAGGCCAACCAATGACGTTCAACCGGTGTGGGCAGTTTAGTGTCCTTATTGGTCCTATGTCCTACGAGCCCTTCCACTTGAGTCCAGAACAAGATACCAGCTTCCGAATCAGAGCAGATCGTTTATTTCAGGCATACTTAGTTTATATATCAATCACACAGACCGCAACGTACCATAAAATAGGAAATAATATTTGTACACAAATAAGCCCAAAAAGTGGCTGTGAATGTGGGAGGCAGTAGTTAATAAACTGAACATAACTTAAGAACCGTAAATCGTACAATAATAAATTATAGGCCAAAATAAAGCTTGTCATAAGAGGAATATAAATATACATAGTGTAATTGTTGAGTAGTTATACAATAAGAATATTAGTCCATGAATAGTCCTCGGAAGTTACCTGTAACTTAATCTCCACTCGGATATAACACCTCCCCCTTTTTTTTTTTGAAAATTCCAACTTTAGATTCTGATTAAAAAAAAGAATCATATGTGACTTTAAATTCCTCAACATTCTCCTCCTCCTCGAAATAATGTTGGGTCCTTATGGCTCCAAATTACAACTAGTAGGACTTTATTTAAACCATGTTTCTTGTATTGACTGGAGAATCCACTAAAAATGACTAGATGATGATGAACGACCTTTGATCTGAGTTCATTATTTTCAAATTCATTATGAATCTCGTTAGCAGATAACGAGTCATTAAGAAAGTCAACGTCTAACAGAATTAAATTAGATTTTTGGCCATCATTCGACTCAGCTGACATATTTCCCTCATTGTTATAAGAAGTTTCATCAAAATCATATGCATTATTCTGAGAATCAATATCTGGCACACTGTCATTAGAAATGGGATAAGTTGACTCAATATAAAATTCTGTCTTCCGGTGATTTTGAGTAACATCTGGTACAATTTGGTTCATCGTGTTGCTCCAGTTATTTTCTGAATACGAGTCACCATAGCTTTCTCGACTAATAGCACGTGGACCACAATTTTGTTCGAGCTGACGTTTATTTTCGCAGCTAGACAGTACCAGTAGTGTTTCATTTGATTCTGGACTCTGGGCATCATCTACAGGATCTGGCTCCTGATCATCTGGTATTGTCACAACTTCATGTGCATTTAGCACAATATTTTCTTGCTCTGAGCTGGACACGTTACCAATATTACGTTTTCCTTCTGGTATAGAGGGATTTGAATCCTGCACAGGATATGCTTCTGAAATGTCCATTACTGCACCATTATCTGCATGATACATAGATTTCTTATTTTCTGCTTGAATGCAAAGTCTGCCCAAAACTGTTACAAATAGCTGTTGTTGCAAGGCAAACATCTTCTGCTGGTGCTGTAATATTAACCGCAACTGTTCGAAAGAAATCGACATTATTTTTTGCCAATAATATTAGCTCCAAAAATCACCGGCAATTATACAGCTAATTTATTTCCAAAATCTGAGTCACCACTTGTATTATTATTATTTCTTTGTTGCCAAAATCCCCGTCGCCAATTGTTATGACCTTGCGTCTCCCAATTATTTTGTTTTTGCCAAAATCCCCGTCGCCAATTGTTATGACCTGCGTCTCCCAATTATTTTGTTTGCCAAAATCCCCGTCGCCAATTGTTATGACCTTGGATGTCTTGTTTTGCTATCACGCGACCTATCGACCAATCCGAATACGACTTATACGAATCTTCACACTAGGCCAACCAATGACGTTCAACCGGTGTGGGCAGTTTAGTGTCCTTATTGGTCCTATGTCCTACGAGCCCTTCCACTTGAGTCCAGAACAAGATACCAGCTTCCGAATCAGAGCAGATCGTTTATTTCAGGCATACTTAGTTTATATATCAATCACACAGACCGCAACGTACCATAAAATAGGAAATAATATTTGTACACAAATAAGCCCAAAAAGTGGCTGTGAATGTGGGAGGCAGTAGTTAATAAACTGAACATAACTTAAGAACCGTAAATCGTACAATAATAAATTATAGGTCAAAATAAAGCTTATCATAAGAGGAATATAAATATACATAGTGTAATTGTTGAGTAGTTATACAATAAGAATATTAGTCCATGAATAGTCCTCGGAAGTTACCTGTAACTTAATCTCCACTCGGATATAACACCTCCCTTTTTTTTTTGAAAATTCCAACTTTAGATTCTGATTAAAAAAAAAGAATTATATGTGACTTTAAATTCCTCAACATTCTCCTCCTCCTCGAAATAATGTTGGGTCCTTATGGCTCCAAATTACAACTAGTAGGACTTTATTTAAACCATGTTTCTTGTATTGACTGGAGAATCCACTAAAAATGACTAGATGATGATGAACGACCTTTGATCTGAGTTCATTATTTTCAAATTCATTATGAATCTCGTTAGCAGATAACGAGTCATTAAGAAAGTCAACGTCTAACAGAATTAAATTAGATTTTTGGCCATCATTCGACTCAGCTGACATATTTCCCTCATTGTTATAAGAAGTTTCATCAAAATCATATGCATTATTCTGAGAATCAATATCTGGCACACTGTCATTAGAAATGGGATAAGTTGACTCAATATAAAATTCTGTCTTCCGGTGATTTTGAGTAACATCTGGTACAATTTGGTTCATCGTGTTGCTCCAGTTATTTTCTGAATACGAGTCACCATAGCTTTCTCGACTAATAGCACGTGGACCACAATTTTGTTCGAGCTGACGTTTATTTTCGCAGCTAGACAGTACCAGTAGTGTTTCATTTGATTCTGGACTCTGGGCATCATCTACAGGATCTGGCTCCTGATCATCTGGTATTGTCACAACTTCATGTGCATTTAGCACAATATTTTCTTGCTCTGAGCTGGACACGTTACCAATATTACGTTTTCCTTCTGGTATAGAGGGATTTGAATCCTGCACAGGATATGCTTCTGAAATGTCCATTACTGCACCATTATCTGCATGATACATAGATTTCTTATTTTCTGCTTGAATGCAAAGTCTGCCCAAAACTGTTACAAATAGCTGTTGTTGCAAGGCAAACATCTTCTGCTGGTGCTGTAATATTAACCGCAACTGTTCGAAAGAAATCGACATTTTTTTTGCCAATAATATTAGCTCCAAAAATCACCGGCAATTATACAGCTAATTTATTTCCAAAATCTGAGTCACCACTTGTATTATTATTATTTCTTTGTTGCCAAAATCCCCGTCGCCAATTGTTATGACCTTGCGTCTCCCAATTATTTTGTTTTTGCCAAAATCCCCGTCGCCAATTGTTATGACCTTGGATGTCTTGTTTTGCTATCACGCGACCTATCGACCAATCCGAATACGACTTATACGAATCTTCACACTAGGCCAACCAATGACGTTCAACCGGTGTGGGCAGTTTAGTGTCCTTATTGGTCCTATGTCCTACGAGCCCTTCCACTTGAGTCCAGAACAAGATACCAGCTTCCGAATCAGAGCAGATCGTTTATTTCAGGCATACTTAGTTTATATATCAATCACACAGACCGCAACGTACCATAAAATAGGAAATAATATTTGTACACAAATAAGCCCAAAAAGTGGCTGTGAATGTGGGAGGCAGTAGTTAATAAACTGAACATAACTTAAGAACCGTAAATCGTACAATAATAAATTATAGGTCAAAATAAAGCTTGTCATAAGAGGAATATAAATATACATAGTGTAATTGTTGAGTAGTTATACAATAAGAATATTAGTCCATGAATAGTCCTCGGAAGTTACCTGTAACTTAATCTCCACTCGGATATAACACCTCCCCTTTTTTTTTTTGAAAATTCCAACTTTAGATTCTGATTAAAAAAAAGAATTATATGTGACTTTAAATTCCTCAACATTCTCCTCCTCCTCGAAATAATGTTGGGTCCTTATGGCTCCAAATTACAACTAGTAGGACTTTATTTAAACCATGTTTCTTGTATTGACTGGAGAATCCACTAAAAATGACTAGATGATGATGAACGACCTTTGATCTGAGTTCATTATTTTCAAATTCATTATGAATCTCGTTAGCAGATAACGAGTCATTAAGAAAGTCAACGTCTAACAGAATTAAATTAGATTTTTGGCCATCATTCGACTCAGCTGACATATTTCCCTCATTGTTATAAGAAGTTTCATCAAAATCATATGCATTATTCTGAGAATCAATATCTGGCACACTGTCATTAGAAATGGGATAAGTTGACTCAATATAAAATTCTGTCTTCCGGTGATTTTGAGTAACATCTGGTACAATTTGGTTCATCGTGTTGCTCCAGTTATTTTCTGAATACGAGTCACCATAGCTTTCTCGACTAATAGCACGTGGACCACAATTTTGTTCGAGCTGACGTTTATTTTCGCAGCTAGACAGTACCAGTAGTGTTTCATTTGATTCTGGACTCTGGGCATCATCTACAGGATCTGGCTCCTGATCATCTGGTATTGTCACAACTTCATGTGCATTTAGCACAATATTTTCTTGCTCTGAGCTGGACACGTTACCAATATTACGTTTTCCTTCTGGTATAGAGGGATTTGAATCCTGCACAGGATATGCTTCTGAAATGTCCATTACTGCACCATTATCTGCATGATACATAGATTTCTTATTTTCTGCTTGAATGCAAAGTCTGCCCAAAACTGTTACAAATAGCTGTTGTTGCAAGGCAAACATCTTCTGCTGGTGCTGTAATATTAACCGCAACTGTTCGAAAGAAATCGACATTTTTTTGCCAATAATATTAGCTCCAAAAATCACCGGCAATTATACAGCTAATTTATTTCCAAAATCTGAGTCACCACTTGTATTATTATTATTTCTTTGTTGCCAAAATCCCCGTCGCCAATTGTTATGACCTTGCGTCTCCCAATTATTTTGTTTTTGCCAAAATCCCCGTCGCCAATTGTTATGACCTTGGATGTCTTGTTTTGCTATCACGCGACCTATCGACCAATCCGAATACGACTTATACGAATCTTCACACTAGGCCAACCAATGACGTTCAACCGGTGTGGGCAGTTTAGTGTCCTTATTGGTCCTATGTCCTACGAGCCCTTCCACTTGAGTCCAGAACAAGATACCAGCTTCCGAATCAGAGCAGATCGTTTATTTCAGGCATACTTAGTTTATATATCAATCACACAGACCGCAACGTACCATAAAATAGGAAATAATATTTGTACACAAATAAGCCCAAAAAGTGGCTGTGAATGTGGGAGGCAGTAGTTAATAAACTGAACATAACTTAAGAACCGTAAATCGTACAATAATAAATTATAGGTCAAAATAAAGCTTATCATAAGAGGAATATAAATATACATAGTGTAATTGTTGAGTAGTTATACAATAAGAATATTAGTCCATGAATAGTCCTCGGAAGTTACCTGTAACTTAATCTCCACTCGGATATAACACCTCCCCTTTTTTTTTTTGAAAATTCCAACTTTAGATTCTGATTAAAAAAAAGAATTATATGTGACTTTAAATTCCTCAACATTCTCCTCCTCCTCGAAATAATGTTGGGTCCTTATGGCTCCAAATTACAACTAGTAGGACTTTATTTAAACCATGTTTCTTGTATTGACTGGAGAATCCACTAAAAATGACTAGATGATGATGAACGACCTTTGATCTGAGTTCATTATTTTCAAATTCATTATGAATCTCGTTAGCAGATAACGAGTCATTAAGAAAGTCAACGTCTAACAGAATTAAATTAGATTTTTGGCCATCATTCGACTCAGCTGACATATTTCCCTCATTGTTATAAGAAGTTTCATCAAAATCATATGCATTATTCTGAGAATCAATATCTGGCACACTGTCATTAGAAATGGGATAAGTTGACTCAATATAAAATTCTGTCTTCCGGTGATTTTGAGTAACATCTGGTACAATTTGGTTCATCGTGTTGCTCCAGTTATTTTCTGAATACGAGTCACCATAGCTTTCTCGACTAATAGCACGTGGACCACAATTTTGTTCGAGCTGACGTTTATTTTCGCAGCTAGACAGTACCAGTAGTGTTTCATTTGATTCTGGACTCTGGGCATCATCTACAGGATCTGGCTCCTGATCATCTGGTATTGTCACAACTTCATGTGCATTTAGCACAATATTTTCTTGCTCTGAGCTGGACACGTTACCAATATTACGTTTTCCTTCTGGTATAGAGGGATTTGAATCCTGCACAGGATATGCTTCTGAAATGTCCATTACTGCACCATTATCTGCATGATACATAGATTTCTTATTTTCTGCTTGAATGCAAAGTCTGCCCAAAACTGTTACAAATAGCTGTTGTTGCAAGGCAAACATCTTCTGCTGGTGCTGTAATATTAACCGCAACTGTTCGAAAGAAATCGACATTTTTTTGCCAATAATATTAGCTCCAAAAATCACCGGCAATTATACAGCTAATTTATTTCCAAAATCTGAGTCACCACTTGTCGTTATTATTATTTCTTTGTTGCCAAAATCCCCGTCGCCAATTGTTATGACCTTGCGTCTCCCAATTATTTTGTTTTTGCCAAAATCCCCGTCGCCAATTGTTATGACCTTGGATGTCTTGTTTTGCTATCACGCGACCTATCGACCAATCCGAATACGACTTATACGAATCTTCACACTAGGCCAACCAATGACGTTCAACCGGTGTGGGCAGTTTAGTGTCCTTATTGGTCCTATGTCCTACGAGCCCTTCCACTTGAGTCCAGAACAAGATACCAGCTTCCGAATCAGAGCAGATCGTTTATTTCAGGCATACTTAGTTTATATATCAATCACACAGACCGCAACGTACCATAAAATAGGAAATAATATTTGTACACAAATAAGCCCAAAAAGTGGCTGTGAATGTGGGAGGCAGTAGTTAATAAACTGAACATAACTTAAGAACCGTAAATCGTACAATAATAAATTATAGGTCAAAATAAAGCTTATCATAAGAGGAATATAAATATACATAGTGTAATTGTTGAGTAGTTATACAATAAGAATATTAGTCCATGAATAGTCCTCGGAAGTTACCTGTAACTTAATCTCCACTCGGATATAACACCTCCCCTTTTTTTTTTTTTGAAAATTCCAACTTTAGATTCTGATTAAAAAAAAGAATTATATGTGACTTTAAATTCCTCAACATTCTCCTCCTCCTCGAAATAATGTTGGGTCCTTATGGCTCCAAATTACAACTAGTAGGACTTTATTTAAACCATGTTTCTTGTATTGACTGGAGAATCCACTAAAAATGACTAGATGATGATGAACGACCTTTGATCTGAGTTCATTATTTTCAAATTCATTATGAATCTCGTTAGCAGATAACGAGTCATTAAGAAAGTCAACGTCTAACAGAATTAAATTAGATTTTTGGCCATCATTCGACTCAGCTGACATATTTCCCTCATTGTTATAAGAAGTTTCATCAAAATCATATGCATTATTCTGAGAATCAATATCTGGCACACTGTCATTAGAAATGGGATAAGTTGACTCAATATAAAATTCTGTCTTCCGGTGATTTTGAGTAACATCTGGTACAATTTGGTTCATCGTGTTGCTCCAGTTATTTTCTGAATACGAGTCACCATAGCTTTCTCGACTAATAGCACGTGGACCACAATTTTGTTCGAGCTGACGTTTATTTTCGCAGCTAGACAGTACCAGTAGTGTTTCATTTGATTCTGGACTCTGGGCATCATCTACAGGATCTGGCTCCTGATCATCTGGTATTGTCACAACTTCATGTGCATTTAGCACAATATTTTCTTGCTCTGAGCTGGACACGTTACCAATATTACGTTTTCCTTCTGGTATAGAGGGATTTGAATCCTGCACAGGATATGCTTCTGAAATGTCCATTACTGCACCATTATCTGCATGATACATAGATTTCTTATTTTCTGCTTGAATGCAAAGTCTGCCCAAAACTGTTACAAATAGCTGTTGTTGCAAGGCAAACATCTTCTGCTGGTGCTGTAATATTAACCGCAACTGTTCGAAAGAAATCGACATTATTTTTTGCCAATAATATTAGCTCCAAAAATCACCGGCAATTATACAGCTAATTTATTTCCAAAATCTGAGTCGCCACTTGTCGTATTATTATTTCTTTGTTGCCAAAATCCCCGTCGCCAATTGTTATGACCTTGCGTCTCCCAATTATTTTGTTTTTGCCAAAATCCCCGTCGCCAATTGTTATGACCTTGGATGTCTTGTTTTGCTATCACGCGACCTATCGACCAATCCGAATACGACTTATACGAATCTTCACACTAGGCCAACCAATGACGTTCAACCGGTGTGGGCAGTTTAGTGTCCTTATTGGTCCTATGTCCTACGAGCCCTTCCACTTGAGTCCAGAACAAGATACCAGCTTCCGAATCAGAGCAGATCGTTTATTTCAGGCATACTTAGTTTATATATCAATCACACAGACCGCAACGTACCATAAAATAGGAAATAATATTTGTACACAAATAAGCCCAAAAAGTGGCTGTGAATGTGGGAGGCATTAGTTAATAAACTGAACATAACTTAAGAACCGTAAATCGTACAATAATAAATTATAGGTCAAAATAAAGCTTATCATAAAAGGAATATAAATATACATAGTGTAATTGTTGAGTAGTTATACAATAAGAATATTAGTCCATGAATAGTCCTCGGAAGTTACCTGTAACTTAATCTCCACTCGGATATAACACCTCCCCCTTTTTTTTTTTGAAAATTCCAACTTTAGATTCTGATTAAAAAAAAAGAATTATATGTGACTTTAAATTCCTCAACATTCTCCTCCTCCTCGAAATAATGTTGGGTCCTTATGGCTCCAAATTACAACTAGTAGGACTTTATTTAAACCATGTTTCTTGTATTGACTGGAGAATCCACTAAAAATGACTAGATGATGATGAACGACCTTTGATCTGAGTTCATTATTTTCAAATTCATTATGAATCTCGTTAGCAGATAACGAGTCATTAAGAAAGTCAACGTCTAACAGAATTAAATTAGATTTTTGGCCATCATTCGACTCAGCTGACATATTTCCCTCATTGTTATAAGAAGTTTCATCAAAATCATATGCATTATTCTGAGAATCAATATCTGGCACACTGTCATTAGAAATGGGATAAGTTGACTCAATATAAAATTCTGTCTTCCGGTGATTTTGAGTAACATCTGGTACAATTTGGTTCATCGTGTTGCTCCAGTTATTTTCTGAATACGAGTCACCATAGCTTTCTCGACTAATAGCACGTGGACCACAATTTTGTTCGAGCTGACGTTTATTTTCGCAGCTAGACAGTACCAGTAGTGTTTCATTTGATTCTGGACTCTGGGCATCATCTACAGGATCTGGCTCCTGATCATCTGGTATTGTCACAACTTCATGTGCATTTAGCACAATATTTTCTTGCTCTGAGCTGGACACGTTACCAATATTACGTTTTCCTTCTGGTATAGAGGGATTTGAATCCTGCACAGGATATGCTTCTGAAATGTCCATTACTGCACCATTATCTGCATGATACATAGATTTCTTATTTTCTGCTTGAATGCAAAGTCTGCCCAAAACTGTTACAAATAGCTGTTGTTGCAAGGCAAACATCTTCTGCTGGTGCTGTAATATTAACCGCAACTGTTCGAAAGAAATCGACATTTTTTTGCCAATAATATTAGCTCCAAAAATCACCGGCAATTATACAGCTAATTTATTTCCAAAATCTGAGTCACCACTTGTCGTATTATTATTTCTTTGTTGCCAAAATCCCCGTCGCCAATTGTTATGACCTTGCGTCTCCCAATTATTTTGTTTTTGCCAAAATCCCCGTCGCCAATTGTTATGAACTTGGATGTCTTGTTTTGCTATCACGCGACCTATCGACCAATCCGAATACGACTTATACGAATCTTCACACTAGGCCAACCAATGACGTTCAACCGGTGTGGGCAGTTTAGTGTCCTTATTGGTCCTATGTCCTACGAGCCCTTCCACTTGAGTCCAGAACAAGATACCAGCTTCCGAATCAGAGCAGATCGTTTATTTCAGGCATACTTAGTTTATATATCAATCACACAGACCGCAACGTACCATAAAATAGGAAATAATATTTGTACACAAATAAGCCCAAAAAGTGGCTGTGAATGTGGGAGGCATTAGTTAATAAACTGAACATAACTTAAGAACCGTAAATCGTACAATAATAAATTATAGGTCAAAATAAAGCTTATCATAAAGGAATATAAATATACATAGTGTAATTGTTGAGTAGTTATACAATAAGAATATTAGTCCATGAATAGTCCTCGGAAGTTACCTGTAACTTAATCTCCACTCGGATATAACACCTCCCCTTTTTTTTTTTGAAAATTCCAACTTTAGATTCTGATTAAAAAAAGAATTATATGTGACTTTAAATTCCTCAACATTCTCCTCCTCCTCGAAATAATGTTGGGTCCTTATGGCTCCAAATTACAACTAGTAGGACTTTATTTAAACCATGTTTCTTGTATTGACTGGAGAATCCACTAAAAATGACTAGATGATGATGAACGACCTTTGATCTGAGTTCATTATTTTCAAATTCATTATGAATCTCGTTAGCAGATAACGAGTCATTAAGAAAGTCAACGTCTAACAGAATTAAATTAGATTTTTGGCCATCATTCGACTCAGCTGACATATTTCCCTCATTGTTATAAGAAGTTTCATCAAAATCATATGCATTATTCTGAGAATCAATATCTGGCACACTGTCATTAGAAATGGGATAAGTTGACTCAATATAAAATTCTGTCTTCCGGTGATTTTGAGTAACATCTGGTACAATTTGGTTCATCGTGTTGCTCCAGTTATTTTCTGAATACGAGTCACCATAGCTTTCTCGACTAATAGCACGTGGACCACAATTTTGTTCGAGCTGACGTTTATTTTCGCAGCTAGACAGTACCAGTAGTGTTTCATTTGATTCTGGACTCTGGGCATCATCTACAGGATCTGGCTCCTGATCATCTGGTATTGTCACAACTTCATGTGCATTTAGCACAATATTTTCTTGCTCTGAGCTGGACACGTTACCAATATTACGTTTTCCTTCTGGTATAGAGGGATTTGAATCCTGCACAGGATATGCTTCTGAAATGTCCATTACTGCACCATTATCTGCATGATACATAGATTTCTTATTTTCTGCTTGAATGCAAAGTCTGCCCAAAACTGTTACAAATAGCTGTTGTTGCAAGGCAAACATCTTCTGCTGGTGCTGTAATATTAACCGCAACTGTTCGAAAGAAATCGACATTTTTTTGCCAATAATATTAGCTCCAAAAATCACCGGCAATTATACAGCTAATTTATTTCCAAAATCTGAGTCACCACTTGTCGTATTATTATTTCTTTGTTGCCAAAATCCCCGTCGCCAATTGTTATGACCTTGCGTCTCCCAATTATTTTGTTTTTGCCAAAATCCCCGTCGCCAATTGTTATGACCTTGGATGTCTTGTTTTGCTATCACGCGACCTATCGACCAATCCGAATACGACTTATACGAATCTTCACACTAGGCCAACCAATGACGTTCAACCGGTGTGGGCAGTTTAGTGTCCTTATTGGTCCTATGTCCTACGAGCCCTTCCACTTGAGTCCAGAACAAGATACCAGCTTCCGAATCAGAGCAGATCGTTTATTTCAGGCATACTTAGTTTATATATCAATCACACAGACCGCAACGTACCATAAAATAGGAAATAATATTTGTACACAAATAAGCCCAAAAAGTGGCTGTGAATGTGGGAGGCATTAGTTAATAAACTGAACATAACTTAAGAACCGTAAATCGTACAATAATAAATTATAGGTCAAAATAAAGCTTATCATAAAGGAATATAAATATACATAGTGTAATTGTTGAGTAGTTATACAATAAGAATATTAGTCCATGAATAGTCCTCGGAAGTTACCTGTAACTTAATCTCCACTCGGATATAACACCTCCCCCTTTTTTTTTTGAAAATTCCAACTTTAGATTCTGATTAAAAAAAAGAATTATATGTGACTTTAAATTCCTCAACATTCTCCTCCTCCTCGAAATAATGTTGGGTCCTTATGGCTCCAAATTACAACTAGTAGGACTTTATTTAAACCATGTTTCTTGTATTGACTGGAGAATCCACTAAAAATGACTAGATGATGATGAACGACCTTTGATCTGAGTTCATTATTTTCAAATTCATTATGAATCTCGTTAGCAGATAACGAGTCATTAAGAAAGTCAACGTCTAACAGAATTAAATTAGATTTTTGGCCATCATTCGACTCAGCTGACATATTTCCCTCATTGTTATAAGAAGTTTCATCAAAATCATATGCATTATTCTGAGAATCAATATCTGGCACACTGTCATTAGAAATGGGATAAGTTGACTCAATATAAAATTCTGTCTTCCGGTGATTTTGAGTAACATCTGGTACAATTTGGTTCATCGTGTTGCTCCAGTTATTTTCTGAATACGAGTCACCATAGCTTTCTCGACTAATAGCACGTGGACCACAATTTTGTTCGAGCTGACGTTTATTTTCGCAGCTAGACAGTACCAGTAGTGTTTCATTTGATTCTGGACTCTGGGCATCATCTACAGGATCTGGCTCCTGATCATCTGGTATTGTCACAACTTCATGTGCATTTAGCACAATATTTTCTTGCTCTGAGCTGGACACGTTACCAATATTACGTTTTCCTTCTGGTATAGAGGGATTTGAATCCTGCACAGGATATGCTTCTGAAATGTCCATTACTGCACCATTATCTGCATGATACATAGATTTCTTATTTTCTGCTTGAATGCAAAGTCTGCCCAAAACTGTTACAAATAGCTGTTGTTGCAAGGCAAACATCTTCTGCTGGTGCTGTAATATTAACCGCAACTGTTCGAAAGAAATCGACATTTTTTTTGCCAATAATATTAGCTCCAAAAATCACCGGCAATTATACAGCTAATTTATTTCCAAAATCTGAGTCACCACTTGTATTATTATTATTTCTTTGTTGCCAAAATCCCCGTCGCCAATTGTTATGACCTTGCGTCTCCCAATTATTTTGTTTTTGCCAAAATCCCCGTCGCCAATTGTTATGACCTTGGATGTCTTGTTTTGCTATCACGCGACCTATCGACCAATCCGAATACGACTTATACGAATCTTCACACTAGGCCAACCAATGACGTTCAACCGGTGTGGGCAGTTTAGTGTCCTTATTGGTCCTATGTCCTACGAGCCCTTCCACTTGAGTCCAGAACAAGATACCAGCTTCCGAATCAGAGCAGATCGTTTATTTCAGGCATACTTAGTTTATATATCAATCACACAGACCGCAACGTACCATAAAATAGGAAATAATATTTGTACACAAATAAGCCCAAAAAGTGGCTGTGAATGTGGGAGGCATTAGTTAATAAACTGAACATAACTTAAGAACCGTAAATCGTACAATAATAAATTATAGGTCAAAATAAAGCTTATCATAAAGGAATATAAATATACATAGTGTAATTGTTGAGTAGTTATACAATAAGAATATTAGTCCATGAATAGTCCTCGGAAGTTACCTGTAACTTAATCTCCACTCGGATATAACACCTCCCCTTTTTTTTTTTGAAAATTCCAACTTTAGATTCTGATTAAAAAAAGAATTATATGTGACTTTAAATTCCTCAACATTCTCCTCCTCCTCGAAATAATGTTGGGTCCTTATGGCTCCAAATTACAACTAGTAGGACTTTATTTAAACCATGTTTCTTGTATTGACTGGAGAATCCACTAAAAATGACTAGATGATGATGAACGACCTTTGATCTGAGTTCATTATTTTCAAATTCATTATGAATCTCGTTAGCAGATAACGAGTCATTAAGAAAGTCAACGTCTAACAGAATTAAATTAGATTTTTGGCCATCATTCGACTCAGCTGACATATTTCCCTCATTGTTATAAGAAGTTTCATCAAAATCATATGCATTATTCTGAGAATCAATATCTGGCACACTGTCATTAGAAATGGGATAAGTTGACTCAATATAAAATTCTGTCTTCCGGTGATTTTGAGTAACATCTGGTACAATTTGGTTCATCGTGTTGCTCCAGTTATTTTCTGAATACGAGTCACCATAGCTTTCTCGACTAATAGCACGTGGACCACAATTTTGTTCGAGCTGACGTTTATTTTCGCAGCTAGACAGTACCAGTAGTGTTTCATTTGATTCTGGACTCTGGGCATCATCTACAGGATCTGGCTCCTGATCATCTGGTATTGTCACAACTTCATGTGCATTTAGCACAATATTTTCTTGCTCTGAGCTGGACACGTTACCAATATTACGTTTTCCTTCTGGTATAGAGGGATTTGAATCCTGCACAGGATATGCTTCTGAAATGTCCATTACTGCACCATTATCTGCATGATACATAGATTTCTTATTTTCTGCTTGAATGCAAAGTCTGCCCAAAACTGTTACAAATAGCTGTTGTTGCAAGGCAAACATCTTCTGCTGGTGCTGTAATATTAACCGCAACTGTTCGAAAGAAATCGACATTTTTTTGCCAATAATATTAGCTCCAAAATCACCGGCAATTATACAGCTAATTTATTTCCAAAATCTGAGTCGCCACTTGTCGTTATTATTATTTCTTTGTTGCCAAAATCCCCGTCGCCAATTGTTATGACCTTGCGTCTCCCAATTATTTTGTTTTTGCCAAAATCCCCGTCGCCAATTGTTATGACCTTGGATGTCTTGTTTTGCTATCACGCGACCTATCGACCAATCCGAATACGACTTATACGAATCTTCACACTAGGCCAACCAATGACGTTCAACCGGTGTGGGCAGTTTAGTGTCCTTATTGGTCCTATGTCCTACGAGCCCTTCCACTTGAGTCCAGAACAAGATACCAGCTTCCGAATCAGAGCAGATCGTTTATTTCAGGCATACTTAGTTTATATATCAATCACACAGACCGCAACGTACCATAAAATAGGAAATAATATTTGTACACAAATAAGCCCAAAAAGTGGCTGTGAATGTGGGAGGCATTAGTTAATAAACTGAACATAACTTAAGAACCGTAAATCGTACAATAATAAATTATAGGTCAAAATAAAGCTTATCATAAAGGAATATAAATATACATAGTGTAATTGTTGAGTAGTTATACAATAAGAATATTAGTCCATGAATAGTCCTCGGAAGTTACCTGTAACTTAATCTCCACTCGGATATAACACCTCCCCTTTTTTTTTTTGAAAATTCCAACTTTAGATTCTGATTAAAAAAAAGAATTATATGTGACTTTAAATTCCTCAACATTCTCCTCCTCCTCGAAATAATGTTGGGTCCTTATGGCTCCAAATTACAACTAGTAGGACTTTATTTAAACCATGTTTCTTGTATTGACTGGAGAATCCACTAAAAATGACTAGATGATGATGAACGACCTTTGATCTGAGTTCATTATTTTCAAATTCATTATGAATCTCGTTAGCAGATAACGAGTCATTAAGAAAGTCAACGTCTAACAGAATTAAATTAGATTTTTGGCCATCATTCGACTCAGCTGACATATTTCCCTCATTGTTATAAGAAGTTTCATCAAAATCATATGCATTATTCTGAGAATCAATATCTGGCACACTGTCATTAGAAATGGGATAAGTTGACTCAATATAAAATTCTGTCTTCCGGTGATTTTGAGTAACATCTGGTACAATTTGGTTCATCGTGTTGCTCCAGTTATTTTCTGAATACGAGTCACCATAGCTTTCTCGACTAATAGCACGTGGACCACAATTTTGTTCGAGCTGACGTTTATTTTCGCAGCTAGACAGTACCAGTAGTGTTTCATTTGATTCTGGACTCTGGGCATCATCTACAGGATCTGGCTCCTGATCATCTGGTATTGTCACAACTTCATGTGCATTTAGCACAATATTTTCTTGCTCTGAGCTGGACACGTTACCAATATTACGTTTTCCTTCTGGTATAGAGGGATTTGAATCCTGCACAGGATATGCTTCTGAAATGTCCATTACTGCACCATTATCTGCATGATACATAGATTTCTTATTTTCTGCTTGAATGCAAAGTCTGCCCAAAACTGTTACAAATAGCTGTTGTTGCAAGGCAAACATCTTCTGCTGGTGCTGTAATATTAACCGCAACTGTTCGAAAGAAATCGACATTTTTTTGCCAATAATATTAGCTCCAAAATCACCGGCAATTATACAGCTAATTTATTTCCAAAATCTGAGTCGCCACTTGTCGTATTATTATTTCTTTGTTGCCAAAATCCCCGTCGCCAATTGTTATGACCTTGCGTCTCCCAATTATTTTGTTTTTGCCAAAATCCCCGTCGCCAATTGTTATGAACTTGGATGTCTTGTTTTGCTATCACGCGACCTATCGACCAATCCGAATACGACTTATACGAATCTTCACACTAGGCCAACCAATGACGTTCAACCGGTGTGGGCAGTTTAGTGTCCTTATTGGTCCTATGTCCTACGAGCCCTTCCACTTGAGTCCAGAACAAGATACCAGCTTCCGAATCAGAGCAGATCGTTTATTTCAGGCATACTTAGTTTATATATCAATCACACAGACCGCAACGTACCATAAAATAGGAAATAATATTTGTACACAAATAAGCCCAAAAAGTGGCTGTGAATGTGGGAGGCATTAGTTAATAAACTGAACATAACTTAAGAACCGTAAATCGTACAATAATAAATTATAGGTCAAAATAAAGCTTATCATAAAAGGAATATAAATATACATAGTGTAATTGTTGAGTAGTTATACAATAAGAATATTAGTCCATGAATAGTCCTCGGAAGTTACCTGTAACTTAATCTCCACTCGGATATAACACCTCCCCTTTTTTTTTTGAAAATTCCAACTTTAGATTCTGATTAAAAAAAAGAATTATATGTGACTTTAAATTCCTCAACATTCTCCTCCTCCTCGAAATAATGTTGGGTCCTTATGGCTCCAAATTACAACTAGTAGGACTTTATTTAAACCATGTTTCTTGTATTGACTGGAGAATCCACTAAAAATGACTAGATGATGATGAACGACCTTTGATCTGAGTTCATTATTTTCAAATTCATTATGAATCTCGTTAGCAGATAACGAGTCATTAAGAAAGTCAACGTCTAACAGAATTAAATTAGATTTTTGGCCATCATTCGACTCAGCTGACATATTTCCCTCATTGTTATAAGAAGTTTCATCAAAATCATATGCATTATTCTGAGAATCAATATCTGGCACACTGTCATTAGAAATGGGATAAGTTGACTCAATATAAAATTCTGTCTTCCGGTGATTTTGAGTAACATCTGGTACAATTTGGTTCATCGTGTTGCTCCAGTTATTTTCTGAATACGAGTCACCATAGCTTTCT
This sequence comes from Schistosoma haematobium, assembly GCF_000699445.3. NCBI lineage: Eukaryota > Metazoa > Platyhelminthes > Trematoda > Strigeidida > Schistosomatidae > Schistosoma > Schistosoma haematobium. The sequence goes on along the minus strand of NW_026137052.1, from coordinate 25,094 downwards.
CGACTAATAGCACGTGGACCACAATTTTGTTCGAGCTGACGTTTATTTTCGCAGCTAGACAGTACCAGTAGTGTTTCATTTGATTCTGGACTCTGGGCATCATCTACAGGATCTGGCTCCTGATCATCTGGTATTGTCACAACTTCATGTGCATTTAGCACAATATTTTCTTGCTCTGAGCTGGACACGTTACCAATATTACGTTTTCCTTCTGGTATAGAGGGATTTGAATCCTGCACAGGATATGCTTCTGAAATGTCCATTACTGCACCATTATCTGCATGATACATAGATTTCTTATTTTCTGCTTGAATGCAAAGTCTGCCCAAAACTGTTACAAATAGCTGTTGTTGCAAGGCAAACATCTTCTGCTGGTGCTGTAATATTAACCGCAACTGTTCGAAAGAAATCGACATTATTTTTGCCAATAATATTAGCTCCAAAAATCACCGGCAATTATACAGCTAATTTATTTCCAAAATCTGAGTCGCCACTTGTCGTATTATTATTTCTTTGTTGCCAAAATCCCCGTCGCCAATTGTTATGACCTTGCGTCTCCCAATTATTTTGTTTTTGCCAAAATCCCCGTCGCCAATTGTTATGAACTTGGATGTCTTGTTTTGCTATCACGCGACCTATCGACCAATCCGAATACGACTTATACGAATCTTCACACTAGGCCAACCAATGACGTTCAACCGGTGTGGGCAGTTTAGTGTCCTTATTGGTCCTATGTCCTACGAGCCCTTCCACTTGAGTCCAGAACAAGATACCAGCTTCCGAATCAGAGCAGATCGTTTATTTCAGGCATACTTAGTTTATATATCAATCACACAGACCGCAACGTACCATAAAATAGGAAATAATATTTGTACACAAATAAGCCCAAAAAGTGGCTGTGAATGTGGGAGGCATTAGTTAATAAACTGAACATAACTTAAGAACCGTAAATCGTACAATAATAAATTATAGGTCAAAATAAAGCTTATCATAAAAGGAATATAAATATACATAGTGTAATTGTTGAGTAGTTATACAATAAGAATATTAGTCCATGAATAGTCCTCGGAAGTTACCTGTAACTTAATCTCCACTCGGATATAACACCTCCCCTTTTTTTTTTGAAAATTCCAACTTTAGATTCTGATTAAAAAAAGAATTATATGTGACTTTAAATTCCTCAACATTCTCCTCCTCCTCGAAATAATGTTGGGTCCTTATGGCTCCAAATTACAACTAGTAGGACTTTATTTAAACCATGTTTCTTGTATTGACTGGAGAATCCACTAAAAATGACTAGATGATGATGAACGACCTTTGATCTGAGTTCATTATTTTCAAATTCATTATGAATCTCGTTAGCAGATAACGAGTCATTAAGAAAGTCAACGTCTAACAGAATTAAATTAGATTTTTGGCCATCATTCGACTCAGCTGACATATTTCCCTCATTGTTATAAGAAGTTTCATCAAAATCATATGCATTATTCTGAGAATCAATATCTGGCACACTGTCATTAGAAATGGGATAAGTTGACTCAATATAAAATTCTGTCTTCCGGTGATTTTGAGTAACATCTGGTACAATTTGGTTCATCGTGTTGCTCCAGTTATTTTCTGAATACGAGTCACCATAGCTTTCTCGACTAATAGCACGTGGACCACAATTTTGTTCGAGCTGACGTTTATTTTCGCAGCTAGACAGTACCAGTAGTGTTTCATTTGATTCTGGACTCTGGGCATCATCTACAGGATCTGGCTCCTGATCATCTGGTATTGTCACAACTTCATGTGCATTTAGCACAATATTTTCTTGCTCTGAGCTGGACACGTTACCAATATTACGTTTTCCTTCTGGTATAGAGGGATTTGAATCCTGCACAGGATATGCTTCTGAAATGTCCATTACTGCACCATTATCTGCATGATACATAGATTTCTTATTTTCTGCTTGAATGCAAAGTCTGCCCAAAACTGTTACAAATAGCTGTTGTTGCAAGGCAAACATCTTCTGCTGGTGCTGTAATATTAACCGCAACTGTTCGAAAGAAATCGACATTTTTTTGCCAATAATATTAGCTCCAAAAATCACCGGCAATTATACAGCTAATTTATTTCCAAAATCTGAGTCGCCACTTGTCGTATTATTATTTCTTTGTTGCCAAAATCCCCGTCGCCAATTGTTATGACCTTGCGTCTCCCAATTATTTTGTTTTTGCCAAAATCCCCGTCGCCAATTGTTATGAACTTGGATGTCTTGTTTTGCTATCACGCGACCTATCGACCAATCCGAATACGACTTATACGAATCTTCACACTAGGCCAACCAATGACGTTCAACCGGTGTGGGCAGTTTAGTGTCCTTATTGGTCCTATGTCCTACGAGCCCTTCCACTTGAGTCCAGAACAAGATACCAGCTTCCGAATCAGAGCAGATCGTTTATTTCAGGCATACTTAGTTTATATATCAATCACACAGACCGCAACGTACCATAAAATAGGAAATAATATTTGTACACAAATAAGCCCAAAAAGTGGCTGTGAATGTGGGAGGCATTAGTTAATAAACTGAACATAACTTAAGAACCGTAAATCGTACAATAATAAATTATAGGTCAAAATAAAGCTTATCATAAAAGGAATATAAATATACATAGTGTAATTGTTGAGTAGTTATACAATAAGAATATTAGTCCATGAATAGTCCTCGGAAGTTACCTGTAACTTAATCTCCACTCGGATATAACACCTCCCCTTTTTTTTTTGAAAATTCCAACTTTAGATTCTGATTAAAAAAAGAATTATATGTGACTTTAAATTCCTCAACATTCTCCTCCTCCTCGAAATAATGTTGGGTCCTTATGGCTCCAAATTACAACTAGTAGGACTTTATTTAAACCATGTTTCTTGTATTGACTGGAGAATCCACTAAAAATGACTAGATGATGATGAACGACCTTTGATCTGAGTTCATTATTTTCAAATTCATTATGAATCTCGTTAGCAGATAACGAGTCATTAAGAAAGTCAACGTCTAACAGAATTAAATTAGATTTTTGGCCATCATTCGACTCAGCTGACATATTTCCCTCATTGTTATAAGAAGTTTCATCAAAATCATATGCATTATTCTGAGAATCAATATCTGGCACACTGTCATTAGAAATGGGATAAGTTGACTCAATATAAAATTCTGTCTTCCGGTGATTTTGAGTAACATCTGGTACAATTTGGTTCATCGTGTTGCTCCAGTTATTTTCTGAATACGAGTCACCATAGCTTTCTCGACTAATAGCACGTGGACCACAATTTTGTTCGAGCTGACGTTTATTTTCGCAGCTAGACAGTACCAGTAGTGTTTCATTTGATTCTGGACTCTGGGCATCATCTACAGGATCTGGCTCCTGATCATCTGGTATTGTCACAACTTCATGTGCATTTAGCACAATATTTTCTTGCTCTGAGCTGGACACGTTACCAATATTACGTTTTCCTTCTGGTATAGAGGGATTTGAATCCTGCACAGGATATGCTTCTGAAATGTCCATTACTGCACCATTATCTGCATGATACATAGATTTCTTATTTTCTGCTTGAATGCAAAGTCTGCCCAAAACTGTTACAAATAGCTGTTGTTGCAAGGCAAACATCTTCTGCTGGTGCTGTAATATTAACCGCAACTGTTCGAAAGAAATCGACATTTTTTTTTGCCAATAATATTAGCTCCAAAAATCACCGGCAATTATACAGCTAATTTATTTCCAAAATCTGAGTCGCCACTTGTCGTATTATTATTTCTTTGTTGCCAAAATCCCCGTCGCCAATTGTTATGACCTTGCGTCTCCCAATTATTTTGTTTTTGCCAAAATCCCCGTCGCCAATTGTTATGACCTTGCGTCTCCCAATTATTTTGTTTTTGCCAAAATCCCCGTCGCCAATTGTTATGAACTTGGATGTCTTGTTTTGCTATCACGCGACCTATCGACCAATCCGAATACGACTTATACGAATCTTCACACTAGGCCAACCAATGACGTTCAACCGGTGTGGGCAGTTTAGTGTCCTTATTGGTCCTATGTCCTACGAGCCCTTCCACTTGAGTCCAGAACAAGATACCAGCTTCCGAATCAGAGCAGATCGTTTATTTCAGGCATACTTAGTTTATATATCAATCACACAGACCGCAACGTACCATAAAATAGGAAATAATATTTGTACACAAATAAGCCCAAAAAGTGGCTGTGAATGTGGGAGGCATTAGTTAATAAACTGAACATAACTTAAGAACCGTAAATCGTACAATAATAAATTATAGGTCAAAATAAAGCTTATCATAAAAGGAATATAAATATACATAGTGTAATTGTTGAGTAGTTATACAATAAGAATATTAGTCCATGAATAGTCCTCGGAAGTTACCTGTAACTTAATCTCCACTCGGATATAACACCTCCCCTTTTTTTTTTGAAAATTCCAACTTTAGATTCTGATTAAAAAAAGAATTATATGTGACTTTAAATTCCTCAACATTCTCCTCCTCCTCGAAATAATGTTGGGTCCTTATGGCTCCAAATTACAACTAGTAGGACTTTATTTAAACCATGTTTCTTGTATTGACTGGAGAATCCACTAAAAATGACTAGATGATGATGAACGACCTTTGATCTGAGTTCATTATTTTCAAATTCATTATGAATCTCGTTAGCAGATAACGAGTCATTAAGAAAGTCAACGTCTAACAGAATTAAATTAGATTTTTGGCCATCATTCGACTCAGCTGACATATTTCCCTCATTGTTATAAGAAGTTTCATCAAAATCATATGCATTATTCTGAGAATCAATATCTGGCACACTGTCATTAGAAATGGGATAAGTTGACTCAATATAAAATTCTGTCTTCCGGTGATTTTGAGTAACATCTGGTACAATTTGGTTCATCGTGTTGCTCCAGTTATTTTCTGAATACGAGTCACCATAGCTTTCTCGACTAATAGCACGTGGACCACAATTTTGTTCGAGCTGACGTTTATTTTCGCAGCTAGACAGTACCAGTAGTGTTTCATTTGATTCTGGACTCTGGGCATCATCTACAGGATCTGGCTCCTGATCATCTGGTATTGTCACAACTTCATGTGCATTTAGCACAATATTTTCTTGCTCTGAGCTGGACACGTTACCAATATTACGTTTTCCTTCTGGTATAGAGGGATTTGAATCCTGCACAGGATATGCTTCTGAAATGTCCATTACTGCACCATTATCTGCATGATACATAGATTTCTTATTTTCTGCTTGAATGCAAAGTCTGCCCAAAACTGTTACAAATAGCTGTTGTTGCAAGGCAAACATCTTCTGCTGGTGCTGTAATATTAACCGCAACTGTTCGAAAGAAATCGACATTTTTTTGCCAATAATATTAGCTCCAAAATCACCGGCAATTATACAGCTAATTTATTTCCAAAATCTGAGTCGCCACTTGTCGTATTATTATTTCTTTGTTGCCAAAATCCCCGTCGCCAATTGTTATGACCTTGCGTCTCCCAATTATTTTGTTTTTGCCAAAATCCCCGTCGCCAATTGTTATGACCTTGCGTCTCCCAATTATTTTGTTTTTGCCAAAATCCCCGTCGCCAATTGTTATGAACTTGGATGTCTTGTTTTGCTATCACGCGACCTATCGACCAATCCGAATACGACTTATACGAATCTTCACACTAGGCCAACCAATGACGTTCAACCGGTGTGGGCAGTTTAGTGTCCTTATTGGTCCTATGTCCTACGAGCCCTTCCACTTGAGTCCAGAACAAGATACCAGCTTCCGAATCAGAGCAGATCGTTTATTTCAGGCATACTTAGTTTATATATCAATCACACAGACCGCAACGTACCATAAAATAGGAAATAATATTTGTACACAAATAAGCCCAAAAAGTGGCTGTGAATGTGGGAGGCATTAGTTAATAAACTGAACATAACTTAAGAACCGTAAATCGTACAATAATAAATTATAGGTCAAAATAAAGCTTATCATAAAAGGAATATAAATATACATAGTGTAATTGTTGAGTAGTTATACAATAAGAATATTAGTCCATGAATAGTCCTCGGAAGTTACCTGTAACTTAATCTCCACTCGGATATAACACCTCCCCTTTTTTTTTTGAAAATTCCAACTTTAGATTCTGATTAAAAAAAGAATTATATGTGACTTTAAATTCCTCAACATTCTCCTCCTCCTCGAAATAATGTTGGGTCCTTATGGCTCCAAATTACAACTAGTAGGACTTTATTTAAACCATGTTTCTTGTATTGACTGGAGAATCCACTAAAAATGACTAGATGATGATGAACGACCTTTGATCTGAGTTCATTATTTTCAAATTCATTATGAATCTCGTTAGCAGATAACGAGTCATTAAGAAAGTCAACGTCTAACAGAATTAAATTAGATTTTTGGCCATCATTCGACTCAGCTGACATATTTCCCTCATTGTTATAAGAAGTTTCATCAAAATCATATGCATTATTCTGAGAATCAATATCTGGCACACTGTCATTAGAAATGGGATAAGTTGACTCAATATAAAATTCTGTCTTCCGGTGATTTTGAGTAACATCTGGTACAATTTGGTTCATCGTGTTGCTCCAGTTATTTTCTGAATACGAGTCACCATAGCTTTCTCGACTAATAGCACGTGGACCACAATTTTGTTCGAGCTGACGTTTATTTTCGCAGCTAGACAGTACCAGTAGTGTTTCATTTGATTCTGGACTCTGGGCATCATCTACAGGATCTGGCTCCTGATCATCTGGTATTGTCACAACTTCATGTGCATTTAGCACAATATTTTCTTGCTCTGAGCTGGACACGTTACCAATATTACGTTTTCCTTCTGGTATAGAGGGATTTGAATCCTGCACAGGATATGCTTCTGAAATGTCCATTACTGCACCATTATCTGCATGATACATAGATTTCTTATTTTCTGCTTGAATGCAAAGTCTGCCCAAAACTGTTACAAATAGCTGTTGTTGCAAGGCAAACATCTTCTGCTGGTGCTGTAATATTAACCGCAACTGTTCGAAAGAAATCGACATTTTTTTGCCAATAATATTAGCTCCAAAAATCACCGGCAATTATACAGCTAATTTATTTCCAAAATCTGAGTCGCCACTTGTCGTATTATTATTTCTTTGTTGCCAAAATCCCCGTCGCCAATTGTTATGACCTTGCGTCTCCCAATTATTTTGTTTTTGCCAAAATCCCCGTCGCCAATTGTTATGACCTTGCGTCTCCCAATTATTTTGTTTTTGCCAAAATCCCCGTCGCCAATTGTTATGAACTTGGATGTCTTGTTTTGCTATCACGCGACCTATCGACCAATCCGAATACGACTTATACGAATCTTCACACTAGGCCAACCAATGACGTTCAACCGGTGTGGGCAGTTTAGTGTCCTTATTGGTCCTATGTCCTACGAGCCCTTCCACTTGAGTCCAGAACAAGATACCAGCTTCCGAATCAGAGCAGATCGTTTATTTCAGGCATACTTAGTTTATATATCAATCACACAGACCGCAACGTACCATAAAATAGGAAATAATATTTGTACACAAATAAGCCCAAAAAGTGGCTGTGAATGTGGGAGGCATTAGTTAATAAACTGAACATAACTTAAGAACCGTAAATCGTACAATAATAAATTATAGGTCAAAATAAAGCTTATCATAAAAGGAATATAAATATACATAGTGTAATTGTTGAGTAGTTATACAATAAGAATATTAGTCCATGAATAGTCCTCGGAAGTTACCTGTAACTTAATCTCCACTCGGATATAACACCTCCCCTTTTTTTTTTGAAAATTCCAACTTTAGATTCTGATTAAAAAAAGAATTATATGTGACTTTAAATTCCTCAACATTCTCCTCCTCCTCGAAATAATGTTGGGTCCTTATGGCTCCAAATTACAACTAGTAGGACTTTATTTAAACCATGTTTCTTGTATTGACTGGAGAATCCACTAAAAATGACTAGATGATGATGAACGACCTTTGATCTGAGTTCATTATTTTCAAATTCATTATGAATCTCGTTAGCAGATAACGAGTCATTAAGAAAGTCAACGTCTAACAGAATTAAATTAGATTTTTGGCCATCATTCGACTCAGCTGACATATTTCCCTCATTGTTATAAGAAGTTTCATCAAAATCATATGCATTATTCTGAGAATCAATATCTGGCACACTGTCATTAGAAATGGGATAAGTTGACTCAATATAAAATTCTGTCTTCCGGTGATTTTGAGTAACATCTGGTACAATTTGGTTCATCGTGTTGCTCCAGTTATTTTCTGAATACGAGTCACCATAGCTTTCTCGACTAATAGCACGTGGACCACAATTTTGTTCGAGCTGACGTTTATTTTCGCAGCTAGACAGTACCAGTAGTGTTTCATTTGATTCTGGACTCTGGGCATCATCTACAGGATCTGGCTCCTGATCATCTGGTATTGTCACAACTTCATGTGCATTTAGCACAATATTTTCTTGCTCTGAGCTGGACACGTTACCAATATTACGTTTTCCTTCTGGTATAGAGGGATTTGAATCCTGCACAGGATATGCTTCTGAAATGTCCATTACTGCACCATTATCTGCATGATACATAGATTTCTTATTTTCTGCTTGAATGCAAAGTCTGCCCAAAACTGTTACAAATAGCTGTTGTTGCAAGGCAAACATCTTCTGCTGGTGCTGTAATATTAACCGCAACTGTTCGAAAGAAATCGACATTTTTTTGCCAATAATATTAGCTCCAAAATCACCGGCAATTATACAGCTAATTTATTTCCAAAATCTGAGTCGCCACTTGTCGTATTATTATTTCTTTGTTGCCAAAATCCCCGTCGCCAATTGTTATGACCTTGCGTCTCCCAATTATTTTGTTTTTGCCAAAATCCCCGTCGCCAATTGTTATGACCTTGCGTCTCCCAATTATTTTGTTTTTGCCAAAATCCCCGTCGCCAATTGTTATGAACTTGGATGTCTTGTTTTGCTATCACGCGACCTATCGACCAATCCGAATACGACTTATACGAATCTTCACACTAGGCCAACCAATGACGTTCAACCGGTGTGGGCAGTTTAGTGTCCTTATTGGTCCTATGTCCTACGAGCCCTTCCACTTGAGTCCAGAACAAGATACCAGCTTCCGAATCAGAGCAGATCGTTTATTTCAGGCATACTTAGTTTATATATCAATCACACAGACCGCAACGTACCATAAAATAGGAAATAATATTTGTACACAAATAAGCCCAAAAAGTGGCTGTGAATGTGGGAGGCATTAGTTAATAAACTGAACATAACTTAAGAACCGTAAATCGTACAATAATAAATTATAGGTCAAAATAAAGCTTATCATAAAAGGAATATAAATATACATAGTGTAATTGTTGAGTAGTTATACAATAAGAATATTAGTCCATGAATAGTCCTCGGAAGTTACCTGTAACTTAATCTCCACTCGGATATAACACCTCCCCTTTTTTTTTTTTGAAAATTCCAACTTTAGATTCTGATTAAAAAAAAGAATTATATGTGACTTTAAATTCCTCAACATTCTCCTCCTCCTCGAAATAATGTTGGGTCCTTATGGCTCCAAATTACAACTAGTAGGACTTTATTTAAACCATGTTTCTTGTATTGACTGGAGAATCCACTAAAAATGACTAGATGATGATGAACGACCTTTGATCTGAGTTCATTATTTTCAAATTCATTATGAATCTCGTTAGCAGATAACGAGTCATTAAGAAAGTCAACGTCTAACAGAATTAAATTAGATTTTTGGCCATCATTCGACTCAGCTGACATATTTCCCTCATTGTTATAAGAAGTTTCATCAAAATCATATGCATTATTCTGAGAATCAATATCTGGCACACTGTCATTAGAAATGGGATAAGTTGACTCAATATAAAATTCTGTCTTCCGGTGATTTTGAGTAACATCTGGTACAATTTGGTTCATCGTGTTGCTCCAGTTATTTTCTGAATACGAGTCACCATAGCTTTCTCGACTAATAGCACGTGGACCACAATTTTGTTCGAGCTGACGTTTATTTTCGCAGCTAGACAGTACCAGTAGTGTTTCATTTGATTCTGGACTCTGGGCATCATCTACAGGATCTGGCTCCTGATCATCTGGTATTGTCACAACTTCATGTGCATTTAGCACAATATTTTCTTGCTCTGAGCTGGACACGTTACCAATATTACGTTTTCCTTCTGGTATAGAGGGATTTGAATCCTGCACAGGATATGCTTCTGAAATGTCCATTACTGCACCATTATCTGCATGATACATAGATTTCTTATTTTCTGCTTGAATGCAAAGTCTGCCCAAAACTGTTACAAATAGCTGTTGTTGCAAGGCAAACATCTTCTGCTGGTGCTGTAATATTAACCGCAACTGTTCGAAAGAAATCGACATTTTTTTTGCCAATAATATTAGCTCCAAAAATCACCGGCAATTATACAGCTAATTTATTTCCAAAATCTGAGTCGCCACTTGTCGTATTATTATTTCTTTGTTGCCAAAATCCCCGTCGCCAATTGTTATGACCTTGCGTCTCCCAATTATTTTGTTTTTGCCAAAATCCCCGTCGCCAATTGTTATGACCTTGCGTCTCCCAATTATTTTGTTTTTGCCAAAATCCCCGTCGCCAATTGTTATGAACTTGGATGTCTTGTTTTGCTATCACGCGACCTATCGACCAATCCGAATACGACTTATACGAATCTTCACACTAGGCCAACCAATGACGTTCAACCGGTGTGGGCAGTTTAGTGTCCTTATTGGTCCTATGTCCTACGAGCCCTTCCACTTGAGTCCAGAACAAGATACCAGCTTCCGAATCAGAGCAGATCGTTTATTTCAGGCATACTTAGTTTATATATCAATCACACAGACCGCAACGTACCATAAAATAGGAAATAATATTTGTACACAAATAAGCCCAAAAAGTGGCTGTGAATGTGGGAGGCATTAGTTAATAAACTGAACATAACTTAAGAACCGTAAATCGTACAATAATAAATTATAGGTCAAAATAAAGCTTATCATAAAAGGAATATAAATATACATAGTGTAATTGTTGAGTAGTTATACAATAAGAATATTAGTCCATGAATAGTCCTCGGAAGTTACCTGTAACTTAATCTCCACTCGGATATAACACCTCCCCCTTTTTTTTTTGAAAATTCCAACTTTAGATTCTGATTAAAAAAAAGAATTATATGTGACTTTAAATTCCTCAACATTCTCCTCCTCCTCGAAATAATGTTGGGTCCTTATGGCTCCAAATTACAACTAGTAGGACTTTATTTAAACCATGTTTCTTGTATTGACTGGAGAATCCACTAAAAATGACTAGATGATGATGAACGACCTTTGATCTGAGTTCATTATTTTCAAATTCATTATGAATCTCGTTAGCAGATAACGAGTCATTAAGAAAGTCAACGTCTAACAGAATTAAATTAGATTTTTGGCCATCATTCGACTCAGCTGACATATTTCCCTCATTGTTATAAGAAGTTTCATCAAAATCATATGCATTATTCTGAGAATCAATATCTGGCACACTGTCATTAGAAATGGGATAAGTTGACTCAATATAAAATTCTGTCTTCCGGTGATTTTGAGTAACATCTGGTACAATTTGGTTCATCGTGTTGCTCCAGTTATTTTCTGAATACGAGTCACCATAGCTTTCTCGACTAATAGCACGTGGACCACAATTTTGTTCGAGCTGACGTTTATTTTCGCAGCTAGACAGTACCAGTAGTGTTTCATTTGATTCTGGACTCTGGGCATCATCTACAGGATCTGGCTCCTGATCATCTGGTATTGTCACAACTTCATGTGCATTTAGCACAATATTTTCTTGCTCTGAGCTGGACACGTTACCAATATTACGTTTTCCTTCTGGTATAGAGGGATTTGAATCCTGCACAGGATATGCTTCTGAAATGTCCATTACTGCACCATTATCTGCATGATACATAGATTTCTTATTTTCTGCTTGAATGCAAAGTCTGCCCAAAACTGTTACAAATAGCTGTTGTTGCAAGGCAAACATCTTCTGCTGGTGCTGTAATATTAACCGCAACTGTTCGAAAGAAATCGACATTTTTTTGCCAATAATATTAGCTCCAAAAATCACCGGCAATTATACAGCTAATTTATTTCCAAAATCTGAGTCGCCACTTGTCGTATTATTATTTCTTTGTTGCCAAAATCCCCGTCGCCAATTGTTATGACCTTGCGTCTCCCAATTATTTTGTTTTTGCCAAAATCCCCGTCGCCAATTGTTATGACCTTGCGTCTCCCAATTATTTTGTTTTTGCCAAAATCCCCGTCGCCAATTGTTATGAACTTGGATGTCTTGTTTTGCTATCACGCGACCTATCGACCAATCCGAATACGACTTATACGAATCTTCACACTAGGCCAACCAATGACGTTCAACCGGTGTGGGCAGTTTAGTGTCCTTATTGGTCCTATGTCCTACGAGCCCTTCCACTTGAGTCCAGAACAAGATACCAGCTTCCGAATCAGAGCAGATCGTTTATTTCAGGCATACTTAGTTTATATATCAATCACACAGACCGCAACGTACCATAAAATAGGAAATAATATTTGTACACAAATAAGCCCAAAAAGTGGCTGTGAATGTGGGAGGCATTAGTTAATAAACTGAACATAACTTAAGAACCGTAAATCGTACAATAATAAATTATAGGTCAAAATAAAGCTTATCATAAAAGGAATATAAATATACATAGTGTAATTGTTGAGTAGTTATACAATAAGAATATTAGTCCATGAATAGTCCTCGGAAGTTACCTGTAACTTAATCTCCACTCGGATATAACACCTCCCCCTTTTTTTTTTTTGAAAATTCCAACTTTAGATTCTGATTAAAAAAAAGAATTATATGTGACTTTAAATTCCTCAACATTCTCCTCCTCCTCGAAATAATGTTGGGTCCTTATGGCTCCAAATTACAACTAGTAGGACTTTATTTAAACCATGTTTCTTGTATTGACTGGAGAATCCACTAAAAATGACTAGATGATGATGAACGACCTTTGATCTGAGTTCATTATTTTCAAATTCATTATGAATCTCGTTAGCAGATAACGAGTCATTAAGAAAGTCAACGTCTAACAGAATTAAATTAGATTTTTGGCCATCATTCGACTCAGCTGACATATTTCCCTCATTGTTATAAGAAGTTTCATCAAAATCATATGCATTATTCTGAGAATCAATATCTGGCACACTGTCATTAGAAATGGGATAAGTTGACTCAATATAAAATTCTGTCTTCCGGTGATTTTGAGTAACATCTGGTACAATTTGGTTCATCGTGTTGCTCCAGTTATTTTCTGAATACGAGTCACCATAGCTTTCTCGACTAATAGCACGTGGACCACAATTTTGTTCGAGCTGACGTTTATTTTCGCAGCTAGACAGTACCAGTAGTGTTTCATTTGATTCTGGACTCTGGGCATCATCTACAGGATCTGGCTCCTGATCATCTGGTATTGTCACAACTTCATGTGCATTTAGCACAATATTTTCTTGCTCTGAGCTGGACACGTTACCAATATTACGTTTTCCTTCTGGTATAGAGGGATTTGAATCCTGCACAGGATATGCTTCTGAAATGTCCATTACTGCACCATTATCTGCATGATACATAGATTTCTTATTTTCTGCTTGAATGCAAAGTCTGCCCAAAACTGTTACAAATAGCTGTTGTTGCAAGGCAAACATCTTCTGCTGGTGCTGTAATATTAACCGCAACTGTTCGAAAGAAATCGACATTTTTTTTGCCAATAATATTAGCTCCAAAAATCACCGGCAATTATACAGCTAATTTATTTCCAAAATCTGAGTCGCCACTTGTCGTATTATTATTTCTTTGTTGCCAAAATCCCCGTCGCCAATTGTTATGACCTTGCGTCTCCCAATTATTTTGTTTTTGCCAAAATCCCCGTCGCCAATTGTTATGACCTTGCGTCTCCCAATTATTTTGTTTTTGCCAAAATCCCCGTCGCCAATTGTTATGAACTTGGATGTCTTGTTTTGCTATCACGCGACCTATCGACCAATCCGAATACGACTTATACGAATCTTCACACTAGGCCAACCAATGACGTTCAACCGGTGTGGGCAGTTTAGTGTCCTTATTGGTCCTATGTCCTACGAGCCCTTCCACTTGAGTCCAGAACAAGATACCAGCTTCCGAATCAGAGCAGATCGTTTATTTCAGGCATACTTAGTTTATATATCAATCACACAGACCGCAACGTACCATAAAATAGGAAATAATATTTGTACACAAATAAGCCCAAAAAGTGGCTGTGAATGTGGGAGGCATTAGTTAATAAACTGAACATAACTTAAGAACCGTAAATCGTACAATAATAAATTATAGGTCAAAATAAAGCTTATCATAAAAGGAATATAAATATACATAGTGTAATTGTTGAGTAGTTATACAATAAGAATATTAGTCCATGAATAGTCCTCGGAAGTTACCTGTAACTTAATCTCCACTCGGATATAACACCTCCCCTTTTTTTTTTGAAAATTCCAACTTTAGATTCTGATTAAAAAAAAGAATTATATGTGACTTTAAATTCCTCAACATTCTCCTCCTCCTCGAAATAATGTTGGGTCCTTATGGCTCCAAATTACAACTAGTAGGACTTTATTTAAACCATGTTTCTTGTATTGACTGGAGAATCCACTAAAAATGACTAGATGATGATGAACGACCTTTGATCTGAGTTCATTATTTTCAAATTCATTATGAATCTCGTTAGCAGATAACGAGTCATTAAGAAAGTCAACGTCTAACAGAATTAAATTAGATTTTTGGCCATCATTCGACTCAGCTGACATATTTCCCTCATTGTTATAAGAAGTTTCATCAAAATCATATGCATTATTCTGAGAATCAATATCTGGCACACTGTCATTAGAAATGGGATAAGTTGACTCAATATAAAATTCTGTCTTCCGGTGATTTTGAGTAACATCTGGTACAATTTGGTTCATCGTGTTGCTCCAGTTATTTTCTGAATACGAGTCACCATAGCTTTCTCGACTAATAGCACGTGGACCACAATTTTGTTCGAGCTGACGTTTATTTTCGCAGCTAGACAGTACCAGTAGTGTTTCATTTGATTCTGGACTCTGGGCATCATCTACAGGATCTGGCTCCTGATCATCTGGTATTGTCACAACTTCATGTGCATTTAGCACAATATTTTCTTGCTCTGAGCTGGACACGTTACCAATATTACGTTTTCCTTCTGGTATAGAGGGATTTGAATCCTGCACAGGATATGCTTCTGAAATGTCCATTACTGCACCATTATCTGCATGATACATAGATTTCTTATTTTCTGCTTGAATGCAAAGTCTGCCCAAAACTGTTACAAATAGCTGTTGTTGCAAGGCAAACATCTTCTGCTGGTGCTGTAATATTAACCGCAACTGTTCGAAAGAAATCGACATTTTTTTTGCCAATAATATTAGCTCCAAAAATCACCGGCAATTATACAGCTAATTTATTTCCAAAATCTGAGTCGCCACTTGTCGTATTATTATTTCTTTGTTGCCAAAATCCCCGTCGCCAATTGTTATGACCTTGCGTCTCCCAATTATTTTGTTTTTGCCAAAATCCCCGTCGCCAATTGTTATGACCTTGCGTCTCCCAATTATTTTGTTTTTGCCAAAATCCCCGTCGCCAATTGTTATGAACTTGGATGTCTTGTTTTGCTATCACGCGACCTATCGACCAATCCGAATACGACTTATACGAATCTTCACACTAGGCCAACCAATGACGTTCAACCGGTGTGGGCAGTTTAGTGTCCTTATTGGTCCTATGTCCTACGAGCCCTTCCACTTGAGTCCAGAACAAGATACCAGCTTCCGAATCAGAGCAGATCGTTTATTTCAGGCATACTTAGTTTATATATCAATCACACAGACCGCAACGTACCATAAAATAGGAAATAATATTTGTACACAAATAAGCCCAAAAAGTGGCTGTGAATGTGGGAGGCATTAGTTAATAAACTGAACATAACTTAAGAACCGTAAATCGTACAATAATAAATTATAGGTCAAAATAAAGCTTATCATAAAAGGAATATAAATATACATAGTGTAATTGTTGAGTAGTTATACAATAAGAATATTAGTCCATGAATAGTCCTCGGAAGTTACCTGTAACTTAATCTCCACTCGGATATAACACCTCCCCTTTTTTTTTTTGAAAATTCCAACTTTAGATTCTGATTAAAAAAAAGAATTATATGTGACTTTAAATTCCTCAACATTCTCCTCCTCCTCGAAATAATGTTGGGTCCTTATGGCTCCAAATTACAACTAGTAGGACTTTATTTAAACCATGTTTCTTGTATTGACTGGAGAATCCACTAAAAATGACTAGATGATGATGAACGACCTTTGATCTGAGTTCATTATTTTCAAATTCATTATGAATCTCGTTAGCAGATAACGAGTCATTAAGAAAGTCAACGTCTAACAGAATTAAATTAGATTTTTGGCCATCATTCGACTCAGCTGACATATTTCCCTCATTGTTATAAGAAGTTTCATCAAAATCATATGCATTATTCTGAGAATCAATATCTGGCACACTGTCATTAGAAATGGGATAAGTTGACTCAATATAAAATTCTGTCTTCCGGTGATTTTGAGTAACATCTGGTACAATTTGGTTCATCGTGTTGCTCCAGTTATTTTCTGAATACGAGTCACCATAGCTTTCTCGACTAATAGCACGTGGACCACAATTTTGTTCGAGCTGACGTTTATTTTCGCAGCTAGACAGTACCAGTAGTGTTTCATTTGATTCTGGACTCTGGGCATCATCTACAGGATCTGGCTCCTGATCATCTGGTATTGTCACAACTTCATGTGCATTTAGCACAATATTTTCTTGCTCTGAGCTGGACACGTTACCAATATTACGTTTTCCTTCTGGTATAGAGGGATTTGAATCCTGCACAGGATATGCTTCTGAAATGTCCATTACTGCACCATTATCTGCATGATACATAGATTTCTTATTTTCTGCTTGAATGCAAAGTCTGCCCAAAACTGTTACAAATAGCTGTTGTTGCAAGGCAAACATCTTCTGCTGGTGCTGTAATATTAACCGCAACTGTTCGAAAGAAATCGACATTTTTTTGCCAATAATATTAGCTCCAAAATCACCGGCAATTATACAGCTAATTTATTTCCAAAATCTGAGTCGCCACTTGTCGTATTATTATTTCTTTGTTGCCAAAATCCCCGTCGCCAATTGTTATGACCTTGCGTCTCCCAATTATTTTGTTTTTGCCAAAATCCCCGTCGCCAATTGTTATGACCTTGCGTCTCCCAATTATTTTGTTTTTGCCAAAATCCCCGTCGCCAATTGTTATGAACTTGGATGTCTTGTTTTGCTATCACGCGACCTATCGACCAATCCGAATACGACTTATACGAATCTTCACACTAGGCCAACCAATGACGTTCAACCGGTGTGGGCAGTTTAGTGTCCTTATTGGTCCTATGTCCTACGAGCCCTTCCACTTGAGTCCAGAACAAGATACCAGCTTCCGAATCAGAGCAGATCGTTTATTTCAGGCATACTTAGTTTATATATCAATCACACAGACCGCAACGTACCATAAAATAGGAAATAATATTTGTACACAAATAAGCCCAAAAAGTGGCTGTGAATGTGGGAGGCATTAGTTAATAAACTGAACATAACTTAAGAACCGTAAATCGTACAATAATAAATTATAGGTCAAAATAAAGCTTATCATAAAAGGAATATAAATATACATAGTGTAATTGTTGAGTAGTTATACAATAAGAATATTAGTCCATGAATAGTCCTCGGAAGTTACCTGTAACTTAATCTCCACTCGGATATAACACCTCCCCCTTTTTTTTTTTTGAAAATTCCAACTTTAGATTCTGATTAAAAAAAAGAATTATATGTGACTTTAAATTCCTCAACATTCTCCTCCTCCTCGAAATAATGTTGGGTCCTTATGGCTCCAAATTACAACTAGTAGGACTTTATTTAAACCATGTTTCTTGTATTGACTGGAGAATCCACTAAAAATGACTAGATGATGATGAACGACCTTTGATCTGAGTTCATTATTTTCAAATTCATTATGAATCTCGTTAGCAGATAACGAGTCATTAAGAAAGTCAACGTCTAACAGAATTAAATTAGATTTTTGGCCATCATTCGACTCAGCTGACATATTTCCCTCATTGTTATAAGAAGTTTCATCAAAATCATATGCATTATTCTGAGAATCAATATCTGGCACACTGTCATTAGAAATGGGATAAGTTGACTCAATATAAAATTCTGTCTTCCGGTGATTTTGAGTAACATCTGGTACAATTTGGTTCATCGTGTTGCTCCAGTTATTTTCTGAATACGAGTCACCATAGCTTTCTCGACTAATAGCACGTGGACCACAATTTTGTTCGAGCTGACGTTTATTTTCGCAGCTAGACAGTACCAGTAGTGTTTCATTTGATTCTGGACTCTGGGCATCATCTACAGGATCTGGCTCCTGATCATCTGGTATTGTCACAACTTCATGTGCATTTAGCACAATATTTTCTTGCTCTGAGCTGGACACGTTACCAATATTACGTTTTCCTTCTGGTATAGAGGGATTTGAATCCTGCACAGGATATGCTTCTGAAATGTCCATTACTGCACCATTATCTGCATGATACATAGATTTCTTATTTTCTGCTTGAATGCAAAGTCTGCCCAAAACTGTTACAAATAGCTGTTGTTGCAAGGCAAACATCTTCTGCTGGTGCTGTAATATTAACCGCAACTGTTCGAAAGAAATCGACATTTTTTTTGCCAATAATATTAGCTCCAAAAATCACCGGCAATTATACAGCTAATTTATTTCCAAAATCTGAGTCGCCACTTGTCGTATTATTATTTCTTTGTTGCCAAAATCCCCGTCGCCAATTGTTATGACCTTGCGTCTCCCAATTATTTTGTTTTTGCCAAAATCCCCGTCGCCAATTGTTATGACCTTGCGTCTCCCAATTATTTTGTTTTTGCCAAAATCCCCGTCGCCAATTGTTATGAACTTGGATGTCTTGTTTTGCTATCACGCGACCTATCGACCAATCCGAATACGACTTATACGAATCTTCACACTAGGCCAACCAATGACGTTCAACCGGTGTGGGCAGTTTAGTGTCCTTATTGGTCCTATGTCCTACGAGCCCTTCCACTTGAGTCCAGAACAAGATACCAGCTTCCGAATCAGAGCAGATCGTTTATTTCAGGCATACTTAGTTTATATATCAATCACACAGACCGCAACGTACCATAAAATAGGAAATAATATTTGTACACAAATAAGCCCAAAAAGTGGCTGTGAATGTGGGAGGCATTAGTTAATAAACTGAACATAACTTAAGAACCGTAAATCGTACAATAATAAATTATAGGTCAAAATAAAGCTTATCATAAAAGGAATATAAATATACATAGTGTAATTGTTGAGTAGTTACACAATAAGAATATTAGTCCATGAATAGTCCTCGGAAGTTACCTGTAACTTAATCTCCACTCGGATATAACACCTCCCCCTTTTTTTTTTGAAAATTCCAACTTTAGATTCTGATTAAAAAAAAGAATTATATGTGACTTTAAATTCCTCAACATTCTCCTCCTCCTCGAAATAATGTTGGGTCCTTATGGCTCCAAATTACAACTAGTAGGACTTTATTTAAACCATGTTTCTTGTATTGACTGGAGAATCCACTAAAAATGACTAGATGATGATGAACGACCTTTGATCTGAGTTCATTATTTTCAAATTCATTATGAATCTCGTTAGCAGATAACGAGTCATTAAGAAAGTCAACGTCTAACAGAATTAAATTAGATTTTTGGCCATCATTCGACTCAGCTGACATATTTCCCTCATTGTTATAAGAAGTTTCATCAAAATCATATGCATTATTCTGAGAATCAATATCTGGCACACTGTCATTAGAAATGGGATAAGTTGACTCAATATAAAATTCTGTCTTCCGGTGATTTTGAGTAACATCTGGTACAATTTGGTTCATCGTGTTGCTCCAGTTATTTTCTGAATACGAGTCACCATAGCTTTCTCGACTAATAGCACGTGGACCACAATTTTGTTCGAGCTGACGTTTATTTTCGCAGCTAGACAGTACCAGTAGTGTTTCATTTGATTCTGGACTCTGGGCATCATCTACAGGATCTGGCTCCTGATCATCTGGTATTGTCACAACTTCATGTGCATTTAGCACAATATTTTCTTGCTCTGAGCTGGACACGTTACCAATATTACGTTTTCCTTCTGGTATAGAGGGATTTGAATCCTGCACAGGATATGCTTCTGAAATGTCCATTACTGCACCATTATCTGCATGATACATAGATTTCTTATTTTCTGCTTGAATGCAAAGTCTGCCCAAAACTGTTACAAATAGCTGTTGTTGCAAGGCAAACATCTTCTGCTGGTGCTGTAATATTAACCGCAACTGTTCGAAAGAAATCGACATTTTTTTTGCCAATAATATTAGCTCCAAAATCACCGGCAATTATACAGCTAATTTATTTCCAAAATCTGAGTCGCCACTTGTCGTATTATTATTTCTTTGTTGCCAAAATCCCCGTCGCCAATTGTTATGACCTTGCGTCTCCCAATTATTTTGTTTTTGCCAAAATCCCCGTCGCCAATTGTTATGAACTTGGATGTCTTGTTTTGCTATCACGCGACCTATCGACCAATCCGAATACGACTTATACGAATCTTCACACTAGGCCAACCAATGACGTTCAACCGGTGTGGGCAGTTTAGTGTCCTTATTGGTCCTATGTCCTACGAGCCCTTCCACTTGAGTCCAGAACAAGATACCAGCTTCCGAATCAGAGCAGATCGTTTATTTCAGGCATACTTAGTTTATATATCAATCACACAGACCGCAACGTACCATAAAATAGGAAATAATATTTGTACACAAATAAGCCCAAAAAGTGGCTGTGAATGTGGGAGGCATTAGTTAATAAACTGAACATAACTTAAGAACCGTAAATCGTACAATAATAAATTATAGGTCAAAATAAAGCTTATCATAAAAGGAATATAAATATACATAGTGTAATTGTTGAGTAGTTATACAATAAGAATATTAGTCCATGAATAGTCCTCGGAAGTTACCTGTAACTTAATCTCCACTCGGATATAACACCTCCCCTTTTTTTTTTGAAAATTCCAACTTTAGATTCTGATTAAAAAAAGAATTATATGTGACTTTAAATTCCTCAACATTCTCCTCCTCCTCGAAATAATGTTGGGTCCTTATGGCTCCAAATTACAACTAGTAGGACTTTATTTAAACCATGTTTCTTGTATTGACTGGAGAATCCACTAAAAATGACTAGATGATGATGAACGACCTTTGATCTGAGTTCATTATTTTCAAATTCATTATGAATCTCGTTAGCAGATAACGAGTCATTAAGAAAGTCAACGTCTAACAGAATTAAATTAGATTTTTGGCCATCATTCGACTCAGCTGACATATTTCCCTCATTGTTATAAGAAGTTTCATCAAAATCATATGCATTATTCTGAGAATCAATATCTGGCACACTGTCATTAGAAATGGGATAAGTTGACTCAATATAAAATTCTGTCTTCCGGTGATTTTGAGTAACATCTGGTACAATTTGGTTCATCGTGTTGCTCCAGTTATTTTCTGAATACGAGTCACCATAGCTTTCTCGACTAATAGCACGTGGACCACAATTTTGTTCGAGCTGACGTTTATTTTCGCAGCTAGACAGTACCAGTAGTGTTTCATTTGATTCTGGACTCTGGGCATCATCTACAGGATCTGGCTCCTGATCATCTGGTATTGTCACAACTTCATGTGCATTTAGCACAATATTTTCTTGCTCTGAGCTGGACACGTTACCAATATTACGTTTTCCTTCTGGTATAGAGGGATTTGAATCCTGCACAGGATATGCTTCTGAAATGTCCATTACTGCACCATTATCTGCATGATACATAGATTTCTTATTTTCTGCTTGAATGCAAAGTCTGCCCAAAACTGTTACAAATAGCTGTTGTTGCAAGGCAAACATCTTCTGCTGGTGCTGTAATATTAACCGCAACTGTTCGAAAGAAATCGACATTTTTTTTGCCAATAATATTAGCTCCAAAATCACCGGCAATTATACAGCTAATTTATTTCCAAAATCTGAGTCGCCACTTGTCGTATTATTATTTCTTTGTTGCCAAAATCCCCGTCGCCAATTGTTATGACCTTGCGTCTCCCAATTATTTTGTTTTTGCCAAAATCCCCGTCGCCAATTGTTATGACCTTGCGTCTCCCAATTATTTTGTTTTTGCCAAAATCCCCGTCGCCAATTGTTATGAACTTGGATGTCTTGTTTTGCTATCACGCGACCTATCGACCAATCCGAATACGACTTATACGAATCTTCACACTAGGCCAACCAATGACGTTCAACCGGTGTGGGCAGTTTAGTGTCCTTATTGGTCCTATGTCCTACGAGCCCTTCCACTTGAGTCCAGAACAAGATACCAGCTTCCGAATCAGAGCAGATCGTTTATTTCAGGCATACTTAGTTTATATATCAATCACACAGACCGCAACGTACCATAAAATAGGAAATAATATTTGTACACAAATAAGCCCAAAAAGTGGCTGTGAATGTGGGAGGCATTAGTTAATAAACTGAACATAACTTAAGAACCGTAAATCGTACAATAATAAATTATAGGTCAAAATAAAGCTTATCATAAAAGGAATATAAATATACATAGTGTAATTGTTGAGTAGTTATACAATAAGAATATTAGTCCATGAATAGTCCTCGGAAGTTACCTGTAACTTAATCTCCACTCGGATATAAGAAGAGCTTAACGAGAAGGTTAGCGGTTCATGTTCCTTGAAAAGAGTGAATTCACGGCCTTCGATGTAGTGTTGGAAATGCCTTACAGCACAATACATAGCTAGGAGTTCCCTACCGAATGTGCTGTACCTCGATTCGTTGTCTAGCAACCTTCTAGAGAAAAATGCCAAGGGTTGTCAAGAGTTGTTAACCCATTGTTGTAAGACTCCTCCGATTGCTGAGTCGGATGCGTCTACTGCGATGCTAATGGGTGCTCGGGTGTCCTGATGTGCGAGCATTGTTGCTTTAGCAATCAGTTCCTTAACTGTGGAGAATGCTTTTCGTGCGGTGTCGTCCAAATTAATGGATTTCGCATTTCCACGAAGTTGGTCGGTCAGAGGTTTCATAAGTAATGCGCATTTGGGTATGAAACGTCTATAGAAACTTACCAGGCCGTTGAACGTGCGTAATTGCTTGACGGTGGTCGGTTCTGGGTAATCCAGAATGGCCGCCACTTTGGTCCTAAGAGGTCGAATGCCTTGAGCATCGATAGTGTGTCCCAGAAAGTCTGACGAGTCGGTTCCAAATTGGCATTTCTGAACGTTTACAGTAATGCCATGTTTTTGTAATCGTTCGAAAACAAGATCCAGATGCTTGAGATGTGTTTCTCTGTCCGGACTTGCGATTAGACAGTTATCAACATACGCGTGTACGAAGTTGAGACCTCGAAAAACGTCGTCTATGAATCTTTGGAATGTTTGAACAGCATTCCTTAGACCGAAAGGCACTCGCAAAAATTCCTAGAGTCCGAAAGGAGTTATGATAGCTGTTTTCGGTATGTCGTCAGTAGCCATAGGGATTTGGTTATACGCTTTAACCAAGTCGATTTTCGAGAAGACAGTTGTACCCTTCAAGGTAGCTGTCAAATCGTGAATGTGAGGCAACGGGTAACGATCGGGAATGGTTTTCGCGTTCAATCGCCGATAGTCACCAGTTGGACGCCAATCGTTGCTGTCCTTTTTAGGGACCATGTGCAACGGAGATGCATATGGGCTACTTGACGGTCGTATGATTCCTAAGTCCATCATGTGATCGAATTCGTTTTTCGCTAACCTTAGCTTTTCAGGAGCTAGTCGTCGTGCTTTAGAGAATACAGGTGGTCCTGTAGTCGTGATGTGATGTGTAACATTGCTGGTTACACACGGTAGTTTCGGTTGAGTTTGTTGTATCCCAGGGTACTTATCGAGTAGTGGTTGATAGAGTGGGTCTATCATATGTTTAACTGTGACTGGGGATACTCTACAACCAGTAAAAGAAGTTACGCAAACGGACAAATTAGTGTTTCCGTCTACTAGCCTCCGTTTGCGCGTATCGATGACCAGGTTATGGTGTTGTAGAAGATCCATATCAATGATTGGTATGGAAACATCTGCAACAACGAAAATCCAGTGTATGGGTTTGCGTAAACCCACGTTAAGGTAAACGTACCTTTTGCCATACGTAGCGATCGGTTTTCCGTTTACCGCCTGTAAGTTAAAAGCCGATTCCTGAAGCCGGTCGTTAGGATTTGCTGGGAGAACGCTTACTTCTGCGCCAGTGTCGACGAGGTAGCGAACTCTCGTTGTCACATCTGTGACGAATAACAGACGGCTTTGTTCGCCGGCTACGGTTGCCGTTAACGCGTGCCGGCTTGGAAGTTTCCCGAATTGTTTTTCGAACCAGTCGGTTTCGTGTTGGGAAAATTGCAGGGTTTTCTGCAATTTCTGGAAAGCTTTCCATACTGGTTATGATACCAGCACCAGTCGGGGTTATCTGTCTCTCGTGGTCTAGAGACAGATCGCTTACGTGAAATGCTTCTACGTGGTGTGCGCGATCTCTTACGGTCGGTACGAAGACTAAGATAACGCATGAGTGTGTGACATAAGTCGGTTATATCATTCTGAGTCGTGTGAGGCTTTTCTTTGACTGAAAATACCTCGGTAGTAGAAGGTTTCGTAATTTCTAGAATGCGGTCGGC
>NW_026137051.1:0-81325 GCF_000699445.3 Schistosoma haematobium | reverse complement strand
TGTCTGATTCTATGCAGTGTGATCCGGTGAGAGCCGTGAAGCTTTGTGAATGCATTTGTGGGGGATGTTGTGATGCCTGTAATTAATTTGTTGAATGCACACAGATATAAAAATCTCTCCCCATTTCCATTTCTTTCTCCCAGTCAGTCAATGTCGTCCCATGATATTTTCGAAGCCGGTGTTATACATTGCTACTTTGGCGTTCAGGCCTCCAATGGGGATGATCAGGTCATTTGCCGAGAACTTCTCCATGATCGATTGTACAACCTCGAAAACTCGATCTTTGTCGTTGTCACGGCTATCATTGCTGTGTGCATAACATTTAGTAGCATTCATTTTGATTCCTTCCTTCTTTGTTTCGAATGATGCTTTGGTGTTTCTGGGTTCATGAGATTCGCATCGCACAAGTGCTTCGGGTGCATCTTTAAACGGCATCAGAGCATCTCCAACGAATCAAAACCATTTGTCTATGTTGTGTCCAATGGGTTTGCTGATGCCGAGCACTGTCAAGTTGCAATTCCTCATTTACATAATGATTGAATAAACCGCTTGATCTATGTTGTGTCCAATCTTTTTGCTAATATCGAGAATTCTATATTGTACCAAAAAGATAATATTGAACAAAGCCATTAATAATAATAATGATAATAATAATAATAATAATAATTATTATTATTATAATAACTGTCAAGTTGCACTTCCTCATTTACATAATGAATGAATGGTTCTCTTGATCTCACACATTGTCCGGACATTCCATGTATAAAGATTAATTAAGTGTTGTTCTAGTTATTAGGAGGGAGTTGGTCTTGAGACTTCGGAATAATCTCGACTTCACCTTGAAGCATCACAGCTGTGGCGTAAGAACATCCCTCAAATTCCAGGTCAGAGTTCGTATGCTATAATTTGTTTCTTGTGTTTGGCATACTTTTAGGGAGGTTGCTTTCTGAACTATGGAAAAACTGATTTCATATTAAATCGTCCTCATTTACTTGAATATATGATCGACAATAACCTTAGACGAGCTACAGGATTGACTTGAATAAAAGTTTATGTGAATTGTCTAGTCAAAGCAGTTTCGTGTTAACTGCAGTCTTCTGTTGCTAGGTCTCAAGCTATAAAGAAAAATCTCAACATCAACTGATATGTCTAAACGAATCCAGCCACACATAGGATTCCATTAAACTATGATATCCAAACTTAATTAATGTTCAATGAAAGCATACACTTGGGTAATAGTCTAATGTGTTAATTCAGAATATCGGCTAACGATGAGTGTATCCTTCACAGTGATTGGTATAAAAGATACACAGAACGTGTTGTGGATTATTTATTCAGGATTATTCTCCACAGTCTCCTTCACCAATGATAAACAGGACGTGATAACTAGTCGACTTTTAAAGAATCGAATTTAATGATGGACATTTCACAGATTGATAAATCACGGACCTGAAACTGGACGGTTTTATGAGAAGAAACGACCACCACTACAATCATTTGACATTAGTTGGTGAATGTTTACAGTGATTATTCACAGCTGGAACAGGACCATCTATGAATTGACAACCAGAACATTTGCTTTCACTTCATCTTATTTTTAGAAAAGCAGAAATATTAATATGCAAAATGTGAATTTCACTCCGTTTTGATGTCAGCCAAATAAACAACAACCAACATTCATATGACACCCACGATACACAATAGAGAATACCATATTATTGATTGATTAATGACATGCAATGAGGTGATCAATGATGAACAAAGTATAATCATAGCTGATTCTATAAACAAAAAGAGGTCAACACAAATATGTTTTGTTCATTAGACAAACACGTTGTTTACACTGAGATTGAAGAAGGAGTAATCAATTTTACCTTGAAAATGTTATCGGATGTATATAGAAAAGATGAAAGAACGTGGTGTTATGTTATATTCAATACAATGAATCAGACAGAATTCGCAATTCGTCTTTGCAAATCTTATTCCTCAATGCATACGGTATGCAGGTTTGTGGTGTTCGTACAAATTAATGATACCTTTGTACTTGGAGACTGTCCGATTTCGAATTCCGAACACAATACGTTGGTCTGTCCTCATCTAGTTGTCACGCAATATAACTCAATCTTGATCAGGAAAGATGGCTGGTGACTAGCGATGGAATGCATGATGTGCCTTTCTCCTTATTTCTGACTTGTCAGCTGGACGTACCTGCGTCCAATAATTGATGTTACCTCCGTGACTCGAACTCAGGATCATTCCGTTCAAGCGCCATCGTGTTATTCACTTAGTTTGATTTGTATCTTGAAATAATCGAAATCTACACAGATTGAATATTGTGATATTTTGTTATTCACTGATCATTTAATAGTGTGATTTAGTCAACAATATGTTGAATGATTCTTCGATTCCCGGAAAATTGTATCATTCAAAGAGTATTGGTGTAATGCAGCTAATGTGATTAAGGAGAGTAAGTCACATTATTCTATAAGTTTCCTCATTCTGATAATTCTAAACTGAAATTAATCCGCTTCTAATTGCCGACAGACTTCAATATTGTAGAGATTCACGAATCGATCTGGAAGATTTAAAAATAGGTTCATTGTGGCATTTTTGATGATGATGCCTTCAAAAATGGCGATTCGATCTACCACAAAGTGGCAAATATTTAATTATAAAATGAAGATGAACATGAAGTCCGGCTTCAGTCATTTCTGTTGGACATTACTGATTGATTTCTTTACTACTTATACAAATATCAGTAGCTTCTAACAGTACATCAAAACACCATAATTCAATTCATGGTCTAATGCATACGAATGTTCAAATTACCTCAACTGCACTATTAAGATGTCGTGTTCATCTTCAGATTCAAAATGCTCTTAGGGAAAATCATTTAGAATATTAAGTGAGGTAGTGCAGCATACATGTCAGAAGTTTCTTCATCATCATCTACCTCACCAGGAGCAGTTTGGCAAGTTATCAATTAATATTGATTGCCAGATAAGTTGAAAATCACTGTTCACTAGGTGAAAGATGGTTTTGGTTAGGATCAAGATACATTGAGACAAACATTTGATGGAAGGTATACACTGGTTGAATCTGAATCTGAATGGCCTTACCTTCCCGCAACAAAATACCCTCTTACAATGTTGACTGGTTTATTCAAATATTCGTTGTACTCACTTTTACTGTAAGTTTAGTTAGTTCGATAACTGTTTCTACTTTCTTCAACATGATGAAATAAGGTTTATATCTGTGGGATTGAAGCAAAGAACAAATTCTTAGTTGAACTGAGAATGAACTGCATTTTAACGAGTGGTGAATTCTGAGTTGAAATGTATATGTAACATTCACTATTTTGATTATTATGAAGCTGTTCCTCCAGTTAAGTGATTTGTAACGATCATATTACAATTCTTTTGATAAGATGATGCTCAACATTACAAACTGTGATCAAATATTGGGATTTTAGAGAGAAGATCAGTTGCTCAGAAAGTTGATGTTGTATCTTTTGAATCGACTTATTGATTAGTTGATCTATAAAGATGGTCTCTTCCATGTCGTTGCACATTATAAGGTTCAATGTCCAGTAATTGAAAGCAATCAAGAGGAGCCTATAAAGGTATGCATCGTGTTAGTTGACAATGATCAAAAAGATGTATCTCTTCACTTTAGGGAACTTACGGTGGTTGTGAGATGAGAATCTAAGTCTCTTTCCATCTGAAACTAGACCATTAGGTATTTCGAAAATTATCTGAACTCTAAAGAATGAAAGAACATAACATTGATGTAACGAATCTCACTCACACAGAGAGCCTAATTAGCTCGGTAGTAACTGGTATTCAGTATCTCTTATTCAAATTCTTTTTATGTTTATTTCTTTCTTAAACTTCCCATTCATCTTTCCCAATTCACATTGATTCCTCTTCATCGTATTGACCTCGACTATACCGCATTTATTACATACTGAATTCACAACAACGTCGGTTATATTACTACTACTACTAATATAATGATTATAATTATATTGAGAAAAACCTCACTACAACTCATTCTGACCTTCATTAACTGACTCGGCTTATTTACAAATCACACCATCTTCAAGTAGTTCCATAGACACAGATGAGAATGATTATCATTTTTCACATATAACATTGGTCATTTTATTCATGCCTGCCTTATATTGTCATACCCTTTAGTTGTGTAAAATAGATTTAAACTATTTATCGCATGGAGTAGTTTACAAAAGAATCCTTACAGAGGCTCTCAACAGTGAAATATCTTCCTCACCTCTCCTCTGACTTGCAAATTTACAACCATGCTAATAAGCTCAACACTAAAGCTTCACTTGACATTTGAGAAGACAACAATCCATCAAATGAAATCCATCAAAGGAAAAATAAATTTGATCGTAACAAAAGATACTACTTATGTGAGGATTCTTTTTAAACAACAACCATTTCAAACAAACAATATAAAAATTCCGGTAGGTGGGAAAAACAGTGAGAAGATCAAATAAAAGGAGAAATTGGTGAATGGAACAGAACAACAAAGATGACGACGATAATGACAACATCGAAGCACGCACACACACACTCACACATGCTTGTTTACATGTTACCAGATTTTAAAGATTGTTAGTGTTTACTAATTGTAGGCAAATATATCAGTGTCTGTGTGTGTTCAAGCAAAGAAACTCGACAACAACTTCACATCACACTAAAGTGTACTAATACATGGAATCAACTAGATTGGAGACTATTTGAAAAATCAGACATGATGTCAGGTCCTCCCTTGAACTGTGTTGCTTGATAACTCATGCTGTTGCTACAATGTGGAATATTGGTACGTAAATGTTTATATGAGTCAAATGTATTGAGAGGAGAAGACATGTTTAGTCAGTAATCAATCAAGTTCAAAATATATCCCAACTGACCTGCTCTTTTAAGTGAAACTTGTATTTCATCATTTTGTTTCCTACAATGTTATATCATTGTGCTAGACCTGTGATTGTCTTGTATTTACGAAACGTCAATGTCGAAGCTGGTTTCAGATTTGCTTAAAAGATGAACTATGTAGGTTTGTGTCTGGTTTGACGGTATATTATTGTTGAAGGATTGTGTTATATCCGAGCGAAGATTAAATCACGAGTAGCTTCTGAGACATAATAATCGACTAATATACATAAGCCATAACAATTGGCGGTGATTTTGGAGTTAATATTATTATTAACAGTGAACAAAATGACGATTTCTTTAGAACAGTTACAGTTAATATTACAACAGCATTAGCAATAGTGTGTGAATAAAATCGCGTATGAGGGAAATTGGAAGTGAAAATTGTCAGAAGGAAA
Organism: Schistosoma haematobium; assembly: GCF_000699445.3. NCBI lineage: Eukaryota > Metazoa > Platyhelminthes > Trematoda > Strigeidida > Schistosomatidae > Schistosoma > Schistosoma haematobium. The sequence goes on along the minus strand of NW_026137051.1, from coordinate 75,972 downwards.
CATGTACGTTTAGAGATAAGAGTCATCGATGACAATGTCACATTTTCTTCAGTATACGATCCGATGCTACAACAGTTTGTATAATCATTATGTGAATACAATGAACTGTTTGTACATAGAGAATTGTTTGTACCTTAATCTTCTAATATAGATGTACCACATAATGAAACTACAACGAGATTGTTGAAGCCTTTTGGAATAGACGTAGCATACAAAAAGCAACAATATAATTACAACAAATACTATGCAAATCAAAAGATGAAACGACAAAAGAATAATAATTGAACATCATCTACAATATAGATTATGTCAATTGTGAAAATCACTACATCGGACAAAGTGAATGCCGTCTTCCTCTTCGCCTGCACGAACATGAATTATTGGTCAAACGCCATAGCATATCTCAATTCTTGTCGTTGATTTCCTTCCATGTGATGAGATATTTCACGCGTGCCTAAGTCAAAGGAGATTAATTCAACTGTCGTTGTACTTTTAATCCGAACTTCAATCTATACGTTGTACAGAATGTATCGCAAGTAGTCTTTTAACATTTCACCAGATTAATAGTAAGAAATTTAAAAGTGCACAAATGAGAAATGTCTGGCTGATTGATTATTTCACAACGATACATAGTTTCACTCATTTAGATATGAGGAGTAGTATGACCTGATTTTCATTCACATAGTGTTAGCTAATTAATAATCAATTAAAAGAACAGCATAATAAGAATAAATTGGATGGTTAAAATGTTGATTTACAAATTGATTAGACGTTTTGACTGAATACATTTGGCCAAGAAGGAACAGCAAAACTCAGGAATTGGTACAATTATTCGTCGATGATGTGTGATTAGGTTGATGAGTTCGCCAACACCTGGACCAACAACTCAACAGTATCATGCTCATGGCTATACTCGAGGGTTATGAACTTGATCTCATGTGAATTCAATGGTGTGTTCAAAATGGAGTCTGGAAACAAATTCACTTACTAATCATTTTTTTGTTTCAACCGAATTATTGTCTGATGTAACTTGTTTTTGTCAAGACATGTACTGCTAATCAAGATAGACATCTCAAGCAACGAAAAGGAGTATGAGGTTTATGGAAGAGAAGATCTAGATGACTTGAATGATGACGATCTAATTGAAAACAATATTGTTTGCTTACCTGTGTTGTTCTAATTTTCACAATGGGAGTCTTGAATATTGAGGAAAAGTAATACATTTTCCTGTAGTGTCATCATTTTTATTGACATTTTGTCACAACGTTGCTTTCTATCCTTACTGTAGGTCTCCCAGATATGAAATTAATCATAATTATCCAATTCCGATGAACCCGATTTTTCTTATTTGCACGCATTTACTCTGTTTATATTCTTTACTTTTCAATCTTCCGTTTTTGTATTCGAACAGGATCAAACTCGTCTGAAGGTGAAGAGAGACATCTTAACCAACCTTCAGTTATTCATGATGTTTGTTTGAATGGGTATTTCTTAGGACTAGTTACATTTACTGAGTATGTTTCACTGAATATAGAAACTAGAATAATTACTTTCCTTGAAGCCTTTACGGTTCGTTTAAATTTGATTTATTTGGTAATCTTTGCCTTATTTCTTCTCTTTGAATCTGATATATATAACAGTGTTTTTCATGGTACTGCTGCTGATGTTGTATAAGATTTTGGTGTTGTTAGTAGTAGTAGTAGTAGTAGTGGTAGTAGTAGTAGTAGTAGTAGTAGTAGTAGTAGTAGTAGTAAGTAGTAGTAGTAGTGGGTTTTCACCACTAGTTGTTTTGCTTAATCATTTACAACAAGCAAACATTCGTTTTTCGGTTGTGAAAATGGACTACTTCATCATCATATAAGTAGTATACGTTTATCTGTCTAAATGGTATGCAATTTGTTTCAATAGATTTTGATTTTCTTTCATACTTTTTGTTGAAAAAGCTTTGATGTCCAATTTATTCACTTATAATTTGGTCATGTTTGATTTCTTAATGTGTGCCTTCAGGCTGTCGTATTTGAATTTCTATCATGAACAATAACGTGACCTAATTAGAAATCTTTTTGAATCACCAGTCATCATCTACACTTTTACGATTCTAGCGGTTTACTGCTTGGTGTATGTATCAAAGCTAGATTTGTGACATACTCAATCGTCATCAGTAAAAACGCCGCTTTCTTCGTCGTTCTCAATTTCGATGATCCACTTAAAATTTCGGTGCTCAGGTTTCGTTTATGGAAAGTCGCTTAATCAAACTATTTCAACGAAGTTATCTGAATGATCATCTACATTTCGAATTATTATACGACATTTTGGATTGTCAAACATTCCAGAATTTCCATTCAAGCATGCTCAGTTCAATAAATCTACTCGATAGTGGGAAACTTCACACAATGAAAATTGTTTATATTTGCTTCACTGTTGTTTCAGAATATTCCTTAACATATATCCGTAGATGCTGAAGAGGTATTGGTATGTCTAGAATGAATTTTGTTTAGAAAGTGGTTTTGTCTACTGCTTCACAGAATAAGACTGTTTATTCCATTCACCTTGATTCGATTAAATTATCTATGTGTAAAATGTGAATTGTACAGAATTATTTATGGTGATCAACCTCTACTCAAAGTATCCCATTGAATTAAACAATGAAGTTAAATATCTTCTTCATTCGAACCCAGGGCCTTCAGTCTCCAGGATATATTTGGTCTCTGGTATCATATTGTAGACTGACTAAGTATACAGAAAGTGTATTTCAACTTATTAATAGTAATATAAATGGTTTAACCGATTAAGCATCACCTCATTATACGAAAGTACTGTGGTGCGTGCTACTTATATTGATATAATTAGTATATGACGCGAGTAAAAACATAATGTCTGGCAGTAGAAGATGGGGTAAGATCAAGATAGGAAGAGTGACAACACAATGCAATTTGTAAGGCAACTCATGAACAATGAAATGTGAGACAATCGATTGATGTTTGCAACAGGATCAATCCAGGTTGATTTGATGCATTGACATTTTGCAAATTGACGATTTACTATATGGTTTTTAATTTTACCAAGTAACTCTGTAATTTTGTGCTAAATGCAATCCGGTTGTCCTCACCTGTGTTCTCCTTCTCTACATTTGGTGTCGCTAGCTCCACTATAAGGACTAAGATTCCATGGCCGAAGGCATTTGAGGCGGAGATGTGCTGAACTCCCTGAAGCAGTTTGAGGCCGTGACGGAGCTGTTGGGGGTGAAGGGGCCGAGGGCGAAGCTGGTGGTAGTGGGGACGCTGCTGAGAGGCATTGCGAAGGCTGTATATGACAGCTTGGACGGTGCGGGCGGAGAGACGACATGGGAGACAGTCACGAGGCGGTTGTTGACGGAGTTCGACAGTCCAGTGGACAGCGAGGAGGCACTGCAGAGGTTCCGGTTGGCAAGGTTGCCGGTCGATGGTGACCCACTGGTGCTGGCTGTGGAGCTTACCAGATTGTTACGCCGTGCGCTGCCGAGTCTGGATGAGGAGTTGGAGGCACAGTTGCTGGCGTCGCAGTTTATCGAGAGCGTGCCTGCCACCGTCTCCCAATAGCTGAAACTAGTGAACGCAGCGCAATCAATGGATATCAGTGAACTGGCGAAGGTGACTCTTCAGTCGATGACGCGAGCAGTAGCTCCGGTCGGGAGATAAATAACGTCGAGAAGAAGATTGAAGAGATGCAGCGTGAGATTGCAGCAATTCGAGTGAACCATAAAAGGAACGATAAATGTTACGCTTGTGGAGGGACAGGACATTGGAAGATAAACTGTACAACAAGACGAAGGCGCAGATATTTCGGACGTTACAACGAGTGTTCTTTCTATCCTGAGAATCTGGAGGCTGTTGCGTTAGTAGACAGAGGAGCAGTGTATACGAGAGTGAACATAAATGAACGACATTTAGTTTCTCTGATCGATACAGGGGCAGCAGTATCGTTAATAGGCAAAGAACAATGTAAGAGACTCAGGCCGTGTACGTTAGTTGTCCACACTACAGGAGGCCATGTGTTAGAGGTGTTGGAGGCATCTAACAGCATCGTAAAAGTAGATCCTGAGATAAATTTTCCGTTCGTCGTAACCACAAGCTAATAGAGACTGATAGTAGGAGTAGATTTTCTATGAGGAGTAAAAGGGATAGTTCACCTAAGAAGCGATTGAGTGGTCACAAAGTATGGTTCATTGCCTATACACGAAGGTAGTGAAGTGGCTGAAAAAGAGTGGCAGCGAATGTCTCGTCGAAGAACACAAACATTACCGTGTTATCCAAAAAGTACGCGAAACAGTTCACTGGAGATGGAGAGTGATACGTCGTGTGGATTGAACGCTATATTAGTTTCCTAAGCTATTCCGGTAACCTGCAGTCTAGAACTACACAGCGACTTGAACACCAGAGAGAAGACACAAGTATGAGAGAAAATACTTTATCCCAAGGTTCATTTTATTACAGAAAATATAGGGTTTTTATAATATATCTAAATGTCCTTGTGTTGCTGGAATATTCTGGAACGCTACTAAACATAGTAGCAGTGTAGTAGCCAGCCAATCAGAGCTTCCGCACGTGACGTTTAGCTACCTTGATATTTTTGGTCAAAACTCCAAATGAACGCTGATTGGACGAAACACTTCTTAGTGTTTCTTGATGCTTGCTTGTCCTTTGCGAGCGACTTCTGTATCACCCCAACACCTCCCACCTTACGAAAAACAAAACCTCTTCTGCGGGTCTACTTGCAGCTTGATACTGGTTTCGGTATCTTGGTTCATCATAGGCCAGTATGCGTAACTTCGAGCCAACGCTTTCATCTTATTGATACCACGTTGACCGCTGTGGAATCGTCTCAGAATCTTATAGCATAAAACTTTCGGGACAATAATTCTGTCACCAAACATAATACATGAGTCGACCATCATAAGTGAGTTCCGTCGGCGAAAATATTGTAGCATTTCTCCTTGAAAACGACGGCTCGGCACTTGGTGAGAAGATAACCACTAACTTCTCTTAAAGTCTTGTCATTTTCCGTGGCTTCTTTGATGGCCATCAACTGCGTCTTCCAAAACTCGATGTACTTCTGTTTCCGTCCCGATTGCTGCCACCAAAGTGTCTTCTTCCGGTTTTACTTGTGAGCCAATCAGTCTAGATAAAGCGTCAGCTTGTCCAAAATCAGTAGTGGGCTGATACTTGATCTTGAAGTCATAATCGAAGAGTGCAGTTCCCCAACGTTGCAGTCTATTTGCAGTGTATACAGGTATAACTTTCTTCGACTTGATGATGGCTAGTAATGGTTTATGGTCAGTTAATAGGGTGAACTGACGTCCAAATATCATCTTGTGAAGTTTCTTGACAGCGAAGATAATCGACGATGCTTCCTTCTCGGTCTGACTATAGTTCCTTTCGGTCGTTGTCAAAGATTAGGCAGCGTGTGAGATAGCTTTATCAGACCCTTCAGGAAAAATGTGAGAGATAACTGCGCCCACACCATAGTTAGAAGCATCTGAAGCGACGACTATCGGTAGCAAAGGATCATAATGTGTGAATAAGAGATTGGAAGTCAGGAGTTGCTTGATCTTCTCGAAAGACGCTTGGCAGTCTGCAGACCAATCCCATCTTGTATTCTTTTGTAGTAGGTTGTTTAGAGGAGCACGTAGACGATTGAGATCGGGGAGGAAGGTACCATAATGGCTGACCAATCCCAAGAATGATCGTAGGGTAGTAATGTCCCTGGGTCTAGGCATTGTTTTCACTGCTTCAATGTTCTCTCGATCTGGTCGTCTTCAATCTTTATCTATTATGATCCCAAGGTACCGTACTTGCTGCATATAGAAGTCACACTTTTCCGCTCGGAGGCGAAAACCATAATCGGCTATGCGTTCTAGTACCTGGTCCAGTTTCTTCTGCAGGTCCATTTTTCTACTCCCATAATTATGATGTCGTCTAAGTAAGCTGCTGCCCCTGGAATACCTTGTAACATGGTACCCATAATTTGCTGGAAAAAGAGGGCGTTGTCTTCACTCCAAAAGGTAGTCGGTTATACCGGTACAGACCTTTGTGTGTGTTGATCGTTAAGAGATCTTTGCTTTCATCAGATACAGGGATTTGTAGGTATGTGTCTGATAAGTCCGATCTCGCAAAATATCTGCCACCGTTCAGCTTAGCGAAGAGATCTCCCGGTAAGGGCAACGGATACTGGTGGGACTCTAGAGGTTCATTTAATCCCGTAGAGTAGTCTGCACATAGACGGACACTTCCATTCGACTTCTTGATCACCACTATTGGTGCAGCCCAATTCGAGAAGTTTACAGACTCGATAACACCCACTTGCTGAAGTCGTTGTAATTCTTGTTCAACCATTGGAAGAGCAGCATAGGGTACAGGTCTTTTAGGTCGAAAAACGGGAGTAGCTGCAGGTTTTAGAGTTAGCACTGCTTTGGCCTTCGTACATTCCCCCAATCCTTCTTTAAACACAGTTTGGTGTCTTCGTAGAATGGCATTTTTCTGGCTCCACTCTGAGGTGTTGTCTGTTCTGATTCGTCTGCAGATACTGTTAATAGAATGGTCTGCTAATTTAAGTGTTTCTATAAGATCTAACCCAATTAAGTCGAGTGCTGGCCTCTTTGTAAGATATACTGTTGCATTTGTTGTTACAGTACCTTTAGAAACAGTGCATGGCAGTTCTCCAACAATATTTAACTTCCCCCAGATGCACTGTGTGCCAGCTGTGTTGTTGAGAAAACTGTGAGTCTTCCAATGTTCTTCCATGTTTCTGGGCTGATTAGAGTAATATCAGAAGCTGTATCAAGCTGAAGGCGGGTACGGTGTTTAATAATATTCAAGGTCACATACTTTCTTTGGTGGCAACTTCGTGCTCCGATATGTGATACCAATATCTTGTTGGTTGGAGCACCATATCTGTATTTCTTCGAGTAGGGCTTCAAAGAATGTCGTTTATGGGTTCTTTTTCTGCAGCAGTTTTCTTTATGCCCCTTCCGATGACATCTGCTGCAACGATGTTCTTCATATGGGCAAAACCTCTTATAGTGCCAACCTCTATATGCTCAGCATAGAGATGATGGTTTGTCGCTGTTATTTCGAAAATTATGGGTAAAGGAACCTTAAAAACTTTCCTCTTGACTGCATTGACGTTATGGAAACAGTTACCGTTTTCTACCATTGAGGTATCATGCTTCAAGTTTACTAACATTTGGCACTCGGTAGTCACTTCCTGCAGGGTCATAGTAGGGCAGTGTTCGAGTTTGCTTAGGATTCTGGTTCGGATATCGGCATCCTCGGGTGGACGCAGGCTGCAGATAAATACTAAGCATTTAAACTGATCTTCAGACATGGACGACAATCTGAACCTTTCACATTCTCGGTTCACAGTTCCTGCATGGTTCACCCAGTCATCTCCTGGTTCTTTCGTTAACTTGAAGCACTGGTAACGGATATTAAATGGAGATGATTGTTCTCCGAAGATTTGGGACAGGGTTTTGACTGTATCATCAAAACTCAAATCTCGTGGATTCGTCGGAAGAATGAAGTCGCTATAGCGTTCATGTTCCATAGTCCCAAGTTTTCTAGGAAGTATTCTGATTTTTGAAGCATCATCCAGTTTGCAAAGATCAATGTAAAACAAGTCTTTATACTTCTTAAACCACGACTCGAAAGTTACACCTGCTACACCATCAAAACTAAATTCATGGATGGCGTTAATGACTGAATCAATATGTGATACTTGTGATTCACTAGAAGCAGGGTTTCTCTCGGACAGGCAGAATTTCTGCATCAGGGTTTCCATGATTCTAACTTGCGACCCTTCAAACCTCTTTTCTTGACGCATCATATAGGCTTCTAATTGCTCCAAGGAAATATTCACTGTAGTTTTCATCCCCGTCGCCACTGATAAGTCGTGTGGATTGAACGCTTTATTAGTTTCCTAAGCTATTCCGGTAACCTGCAGTCTAGAACTACACAGCGACTTGAACACCAGAGAGAAGACACAAGTATGAGAGAAAATACTTTATCCCAAGGTTCATTTTATTACAGAAAATATAGGGTTTTTATAATATATCTAAATGTCCTTGTGTTGCTGGAATATTCTGGAACGCTACTAAACATAGTAGCAGTGTAGTAGCCAGCCAATCAGAGCTTCCGCACGTGACGTTTAGCTACCTTGATATTTTTGGTCAAAACTCCAAATGAACGCTGATTGGACGAAACACTTCTTAGTGTTTCTTGATGCTTGCTTGTCCTTTGCGAGCGACTTCTGTATCACCCCAGCAGGGAGCCGTATGTATTTTGTGACAAAATAAAGCACGAAATCCCGATAAACAACCACCGAGTAAATATATTTGCAACACGTCGTGTCCCGGTGCATTTAGAGGCTGAGGTAAATCGTCAGGTGCAGGAAATGTTGAAAGAAGGTATAAATGAGGAAGCGGACAGTTCACCGGTACTCTTGGTAAAGAAACCAAATGGAAAGTATAGATTTTGTGTCGACTTCAGAGAATTGAATAATATAAGAGACATGAAACCTTGTGCAATACCAACAGTGGTGGAAACATTAGATCGACTACACAATGTCGCGGTGTTTACAGTGCTGGATTTACGGCCAGGCTATTGGCAAGTGCTCATAAAACAGAGCGATCGGAGCAAGACAGCGTTTAATGTACGTGATAAACAGTATCAGTTTAAACAAATGCCGTTCGGGTTGACGGGTGCACCGTTCACGTTCAGAAGATCAATGACACTACTGCTCAAGAATCTAGATAATGTCGAGGTATATGGCGACGATGTAGTTGTGTACAGTCAGACAGAAACAGATCATGTCAAGCACGTGGAAGCGGTCTTAAAGCGAATTGACGAATTTGGACTTCGAATAATTAAGAACAGGTCGCCGATAGCGAGAAATAGCGTCACGCTGTTGTGACATAAAGTGGGAAATGGAGAAATAAAACCATTGCCGGAGAAAATTCTTACCATAAAAAATATTGCAGTACCTAATTCGAAAAGGAAGTTGAGACAGCTCCTGGGAAGACCGGCGTTCTACAGTCGGTTTGTCAAGAATTTCAAAGAAATAGCAGCACCCCTATATAAAATGTTGTGCAACACCAAGTTTACCTGAACTGAGACTGCCGAACAAACGTTCAACCGAATCAAAAACATGCTAAATCTCAGCACGGATTCAGAAAGCTCGTTTGGCCTTTGCCAACTTATGTCACCTCAGGCAAAGGAGAGCTATTTGTCTATCAATTAAGGGTCAAATATGCTGTGCAGCAGTTCGTTCTGTTCTACATTATGGCTGCGAAATGTGGCCATTAATTATAGAAGATACTCGAAAGCTACTAGTATCTGACCACAGATGCCTTAGAAATATTGCTGTTATCTGCTGCGATCATCGGGTAAATAATAGTGAGGTTAGACGCAGGGTATTAGGGGATGATGGTGAATCAGTTGATGAGGTTATGAATCTTCATCAACTGAGATTGTTGGCTCACGTGTTACGTATGCATGAACACTGATTACCACAACGTGCAATGTTGACTAGTGTTTGGAATGGTTGGAACGAAGTTAGGGGTGGCCAAACGAAAACTTGGCGTCACTCCTTTAAATCACTAAATTCTGGTGTGAGCCATTTTGGTAAATACAGACTACTTGGTTGGTGTCCGTGTCACTATCATAACCAATGGTTGGAGATTGTGGGTGACATAACTCAGAATCAATCGACCACAATGGTATGGGTGTATACACACTCTGTCTACCCTTAAACTGTGAGATTGAAATCGCTCCATATCTTTCTTTGTACCAACTAATTCTTTCTTTCTGCGCTATATCCTTACATAAAATCTTTCTTTTATATATTAATACTGTTGAATTAGCTACTTTTATTAATCCTGTGTTCGTGTTTTTGTGCTAATGAGGTATTGTAATTTGAACCGATAATTATATATGTCAATAAAAAACTATAAGAAGGAGTCCTTGTGAATATTTTGGTAATTTCAATAGTTGAATTCATGAATCAATTGAAGCTAAACCACCATGACAAACATGAAAGCATTGGATAGCCATTTTGTCCTATTATGGGACTCCTCAACACTGCGTATCCACAATCCAGAGACTAATATGTCCTGGGGTCAAATCTTCCGAGGCGAGAAATCTTATCGATACTAACCAGTCATACTATTAGGTCTTACTCTGTTATAGACTCTAACGAATTATATATATATAATTTTCTAAACATATAACAATATATCAGAAGGGGTTTTGTGGAGATTTTTAGAAATTTCACTGATTGAAATCATGAGTCAATTGAAGCTAGACCATCATGGTTTAGTTGGCTAAGCGCCTGGCATGAGACTGATAGGTCATGGGTTCGAACCTCACGGGGTGAGGGATCGTGGATGCGCACTGCTACTGAGGTGTCTCATACAAGGACGTAACGGCCGTCCAGTGTTTCCAGGTTTTCCATGCTGATCTAGCTCCAATTGACTCATGATTTCGATCAGTGATATAACAATTTATTAACGACGACGACGACGACGGGAGGTGGGGAGAAGTAGAAAAAACAAGAGAGTAAAACAAAGAATTATTTATTTTTCTTTCAATTTCTTCGTTGATTCGAATTCGATCGACTTTTTGAACTAGATTTTGAACTTCTTGATGATTTAATTCTTGTGCTTTTTTATATTTTCAATTCGATTTAGAATTGGTTCTGTATTATCATGTTCAATCATTGTTTGATTGCATGATGCTTCTTTATCAATTTTATATTGTTTTATTATGATATTTCTATAATTCATACACATTTCGTAGTATTTATAATGTGCTTCATCAGTGGCGAACTATTGATTTTAAAAAAGAAAAGAAAAAATAAGAAGAACAGAATGAAAATAACACAATCCTAAGTACATATTATTGAACAATAAATATCCAAACCAAATGAGACGAGTCAATTAGAAGCGTTAAAGGATTTCATGGTGATGGCGCTATTTTCAGTACCTGATGCCTACGGAAACCTGCACAAACTTGGATGTGTGCATCATGTCGTTATTTACAAGCGTTATTTTGTGGACCCTACAACTGGAGTACTCACTGACAATATTGAAGTTATGTGGTCGAAGCCAGAAAAGTTCTTACGACCCTATCATGGCTCGAGAGGTCGACTATTATAGAGCCATATGGATGAGTCCCTCTATCGTATGTACTATTATTTCAGTACCTCTGAAACTTTTTCAAATCACGATTAGTCTTCGAACCACTTTAATTCTTTGGGTTTTTTTGTAATATATATATATATATATTTATGAAGTACATTCAAGATTCGTTCAAAGGTCTTCCATAGAGTCTCGTCAATAAGAGATATAATCAAAATATTAAAAAAGTAAATAATGATGAGTTGAAGATCAACTAGAAACTAATCAACATGAAGATCTACACGAATAAGCTATGAGTTATATGTGGAGAAATGCGAACATTTCATTACTGATGATAACGTCCAGAAAAGCGACGAAATCTTCATAGTCAAATGATTTACTTTACTGAAGTAAACTTCATCTAGAATATGTAATAAAACAAAAACTGGTGAGATTATAATTTATAGACGACTCATTTGGAGTTAAGTATGGAAAATGTTGGATTTTGACATGAAATTCATTCATTGATTTGGTTAAATACTGTTATATCCAAGTGAACATTACATTACGAGTAGCGTTTGAGATCTATTAATGGACTAATATTATTTATATATTCTTGTGGTATAGATATTCAGTAACTAGACTGTGTATATCCATATTTCCCTGTTATAAGCTTCATTTCAACCTTTAGATCATTAGTATATGGTTTATTGTTCTTAAGCTATGTTCAGTTTATTAACCAGTGCCTTCCACGTTCATAGCCACATTTTTGACGTTATTGTGTATGTTATTTCCTATTTTATGGTGTGTTGCAGTGTGTTTGTTTGATATATAAACTCAGAATGTCTGAAATGAATGATTCGCGTAGTGGAGGCTGTAGTTGGCATTCTGGACTCAGCTGAACGGGTTAAACGAACAACGAACCATTAGGACGATAGGCTGATCAGACTGGTTGGATGTCGTTAGTTTAGTACAGTACACGGGCGAATAAGTCATATTTTGATTGTCGAATAGATCACGTGATAACTAGCCCAGCATAAAGACATAACAAATACCATTTTGATATTATAGCTGGTGTCTATTCATGATGAAAATACTAAATCTAGTTCCCAAGTCTAACATTCGACTGTAAGTGCTAATCCTCATTCCTCAAACTATATTATAACTGCCATTTAACCTTAGTAAATAGGTGAATATTGTCAAGGTCATTTTAGCGTTTCTTAGAGGTTGTCCATAAATTATAGTTGCACCATTGACTTCAGTAGTATATTAAGGTTAATCTGTATGGATAAATGATCGTAGTCTTTTAAAATTGACAGGTATTTTTTGTGTTTAACTGTAATATTGCCCATGAATGCCCTGTTATGGCCGAGGGTGGGTATAGTCCACTCTCCATCTCGAAATGCGCTCATATGGTCACGCGTACACAGCCACTGTCAGGGAAGTCCTACTCACTGTTGTTTACGAACTTGAAAGAACGAAAAGCATCAAGCACTGAAATTCGCATCGTAACCTTGAAATCTCTTTTAAACACCTTTGATTGACTCATTCATCAATTAGTTGTTATATTATATTAATCACAATGATTATTAATACTTACTTGAATCATTTTCAATAAATCAATATAATTTTGTTTATATTGATTTTGTTTTTTTTTAAATTTAAATCTTCAAATTTTAAATTTTTTAAATAATCATTAAATAATTGATATTTGAATTTTAAAATGTCATTTAAATTTTTATAAGATAAACATTGAATTTGTTTTAAAGAATATTCTAGAATAAACCATGGATTCATTGAATAAGAATTCATAATAGATTGAACTTGTTCAATACGTTTACATTCAATCTCATTAAAATGATGATAGAATTTGTTTAAATTCATTAATTGAATTGGATAAAGTGTACGATTTAATTCTGGTGGGAATTTTAAAATATAAATTTGAGATGGATCTAATAACAAAGTGTGATCTAATGGAGAATGATCTTTTATCATTTGTATTAGATTATCTAAAGAAAGAAAGAGAGTGAGAAAGAGAGAGAGATGGAGAATTTTATTAAAACAAAAGAAAATGAATGATTTATGAATTGATCAACATAGTGAAATCTAATTTAACGCATGTTTCGTCTTTTGTGAGATTCGTCAATTGTTCATATCTATGATTTACGATTTTATTTCATGTTAACTTCAGGTTATAGAATAAGTTAACCATGTATTGATAAATTATTTAGTGATGTTTAAAAGTTGAAAGAAAACAATCAAACTTTTTGAGAAAAAGTGAGTAGGATTTGTTATATCCGAGCGAAGATAAAATCACGAGTACCGTCTGAGACAAATTAATTGACTAATATTATCCATACATTCTTATGATATAACCATTCAATAATTGGATATAAATCGAATGTTCGAGTTCCCTAACTGAAGCAGGTGGGTTTCTCAGGGGTCATAACCAGAGCCTTTAACCTAAAGCTCTAATCCACAAGAATGTGGTCTCATGTTAGCTGGTTACCAATAATTGATTCATATGCCATTTGTTTCCTTGGGATATTGGAGCCCATGTGAATCAAGATGTTGCCACTCCCCTATGTTATATCCGAGAAAAGAATAAGTCACCAGTAACTTCTGAGACCTATTAATGCACTAATATTATTTATATATTCTTATGATATAAATATTCAGTAACTAGACTGTGTATATCTATATTCCCCTTGTTAACAGCTTTATTTTAACCTATATATTATTATTGTACGATTTACGATTCTTAATCTATGTTCAGTTTATTAACTACTGCCTCCTACATTCATAGTCACATTTTGGCGTTAATGTGTATGAATGTTATTTCCTATTTTATGCTCCGTCGCAGTCCGTTTGATTGATTTATAAACCCCAGTATGTGTGAAACAAATGATTCGATTCGATTTGCATAGAGGAAGCTGATATTGGTGTTCTGGACTCAAGTGGATGGACTAGGCGGATATAAGACCAATAAGGACGCCAGACTGCCTATACCAGTCGAACGTCATTGGTTTTGGCACAGTGCGAAGATTGTATAAGTCGTATTTTGATTGGTGGATAAATCACATGATAACTAGCCGGATATAAAGTCATAATAGGAATTGTTGAGTTATTACTTCTTCAAATGATACAGATGTGAATTTAACAAGGAATTGAATGATTGAGTTTTCATACCAGGGTCGTAACTACAGTGCAATGTGAATATTATTACAAACAAAATACTTTCCTAATAAAAACACTGGTAAGAGTAGGGAGAAATAAGCGTTTGAATAAATGAAAGATTCAAGATGTAAAAGAGAAGAGGTGAATGCATTTGCTTCATGAAAGTTCATTTCCATTTTAACAGTTAAGTTAATTATTATTTCAAAGTTCTTACAAGTTTTCAAATGACTATTTATAATTTTCTGTGATCAACTCTATGTCTTACGATGTTCCTAGTTAATGTTCAATAAGACAAAATATTACAATCGATTGATCATTGGGTGATGATCAATGTTATGTATGTCAGGTCCTTCTTAGTACAGATTGAATCCTATCGACCAATTTGTAATGTGGCCATCAGTCTAGGTGATTCGACATAACGTGCACTATACAACTTGATCGATAAGATTCGATCTGCACTAAAATCCAACTGACATAAATGGCATTGATCACTACTCAATGATCAATCAATTGTAAATACATTTCAGTCATACAGGAGGTCGGTCGAGGCCCGGATAGCTCAGTGGTTACGTCTCTAACTATGAAGCTGGGTGTCATGGGGTCGAATCTGCCAGGGAGCATCAGTCTACTCAAGATTACAGGTACACATTGCTGACAAGTGCCAAGTAGCACGAAACCTAGGTCAAGGGGTTCCTATTGACTACTTCAAACCACCATCTTATCTCAATATGATATCACTCCAGCTTAGTACGTACACAGAAATAGATGTCTGGGTATCCGTAACACATATATTGATAATTTTATTTCACAATACTAGTGACTTCCCCATTCGTGTTTAGGTTGTGGGTAACAGCTGACTGAATGTTCTAGGAATTCAGATCCGACAATATTGACAATTATCAGTCAAAACTCTTTCATACTCACATTTATAAAGTTTGTGAATTTCAAATGGACATGTTCGAATTCTGTACAATTTGAAACCTACAATGTAAATCAGTTCCATCAAGACTACAGACATGCTTAGTTTATGAGTAATGGTTGAGTTGAAACTTAGATTAAACAAGGTCTCTTGATGACAACACGTACAACCAACAATAAAAAAAGTTGATTGATTCACACAACTAACCATCAGATTTAGTTGTGATCGTCGATCCTGAATCATCTACAATAGTTTTATTATCCAATTTATTCATTAGACCGTATTCTTCAAGATAACGTGCTCTTGATAATTCAGCTCTTATTGCTCTACCAGGTTCCATTTCTTCCCAAGCTCTTTTTAAAGCTTTAATTTCTAATATTTTATTATCCATATTAATGACTTTAATGTCATTCTAATAAAATAATAAGAAAGTAGAAACATTCTATAAGCATAAAAGCAGGCAAATCAACAACATTCTATTCTTTCACTCAATTTCTATTCTCCAGAATTAATTATAAATAGTATTACTTACCTACTTACTTACTTACTTACTTACGCCTGTTACTCTTCGTGGAGGAGCATAGGCCACCGATAAGCACTCCCATCTGAACCTTTTCTTGGGCAACCCTTCCCAGTTCTTTCCAGTTGCTATTCATATCTGTTTATATTTCCCAACTTAATGTGTTCTTTGACCTTCCTCTTTTCCGCTTTCCTTCAGAATTCCAAGTTATCGCTTGCCTCGTGATGCAGTTTGGTGATTTCCTCAATGTATTTCCTATCCACTTCCAACGTCTTTTCCTAATTTCTTCTTCAGATGGAAGCTGGTTTGTTTTCTCCCACAAAAGGCTGTTGCTGGTGGCATCCGGTCAATGTATGTTGAGTATCTTGCAGAGACAACTATTTATAAATAATTGTACGTTTTCGTTGATGGTCGTAGTAGTTCTGGAAGTTTGAGCTCCGTATAGTAGAAGTGTGTTGACGTTCGTATTGAAGATTGTGACTTTGATGTTGGCTTACAGACAGTTGTTTTGAGTTCTATATGTTTTTCAACAGCAGGAATGCGGCCCTTTCTTTGACGATCCTCACATTTACGTCTGCATCGAATCCTCTTTGTTCATCGGTGATGCTTCCCAGGTATATGAAGGATTCCACATCTCCCAGAGTTTCACCATCAACTGCAGCATTACTCTGAATGAAAAATCTATTGCATGATCATTGTAGGTAATCTGAAAACGTTTCAATTGCTATGGTGAAGGCAACAATGAACCATCAACGTTAGGTACAAATAACAAAAGGAAGAAACAGCCCAGTTCAATATGACCAACCAATAAAACGAGAACTCATGATCTCAAATATTAAGATTACTATAATATCTATAAAAACCCCTTCTGATAATAATCAATATACGCTCACTAGTGACTGGTTTTTCAAAAGATATTTCATGAAGTTCTAGTGAGAAGCAATGACCAGTGAAGTTGAACCGCGTCTGTTGTGAGATAGTAATTCACTGAAAACAATGGTGAATATGTCGCTGAATTTCTTGGATTAGTTGAAGTTAGACGTTAAGACTGTTGGATGCTGGTCGGCTCAGTGATCTAATGGCTAAGCGCTCGCGCGCGAAACTGATGTGTCCTGGGTTCGAATCTCGCGAGGCGGGATCGTGAATGTGCACTGTTGAAGAGTTTTATGCTATGACAAAACGGCCGTCCAGTATTCCCATGTTTTCTATGATGATCTAGCATCAATCCACTTATGATCTCAACTATTAAAATTATTATAATATCCACAAAACCCTTTCTGATATTAAAACGAGAACATGCTTTTTTCAACTGACTAGTTAGATAAAACACACAGTATTAGCATCCTGAACTACAATACGATTGACATTTATAAATGTATACTTGAATTCATAAGTCAATTATATCTAGACTAACATGGAATTACTGGATGGCTGTTTCGTCCTCATATAGAACTCCTCAGTAACTCACTGACGATAGGGTAATTTTGTGAATTGGTTAAAGTTAGATATTTGTAATGTTCTACTAACAACTATGCATCTGTAGTGACCTACTGTTATCAAGAGAACGCGACTGGTTTAATGAAAATTATTATTATAATCAATTGTACCAATGATTGTTTTACTGTGCTCGTTTGTTTAACTGCGCTAAAGATAGCCTTATTGCTCTTCCATTATTCTCCATTACTGTTTCGCCGTTCGTGACTCCGTTTGCACGTACTTTCTTCAGCCGATTCCGCTTGTACCTTTTCTTAGCACGATCTCGGTATTCATTTGATACCACGAGATCACCAACGAATAAATTTGGTTACGTTCAACCTTCGCCTTCTGATTTATTTGGCGCGTGTTTCTTTGTAGTGGTGTTCATAGTCGATTGGGACTCGACACCACGCTACACATTTATTAACATGAAATAAAATTGACTACCATTAGAAAAATTGTCATAAATAAACAACAGATAAACATCGAAATAGTTCCACTTAAGAAACATACTATTTCTATGAATAAATCTTACAGAATTATTACATATTATTCTCATTTTCCAATGAGCTTGATTAAAATCAATTTTTGCTGAAGTACCACGTGTAGAACCAGATTTTTGACCAGTGATACCAACTGTTTTGTTTCCAGGTGATTTTGTTGCTGATTTAATAGTTCTACTGTCAGAACTTTTATCAGCTGAAGTATTTCGAGAAGTTGTATTATTTACTGAAAAAGTAAATCAATGAATGAACGATGATTAAGACAAATGATATTCTATTATTGTAGTATTTTCTTATAATGAGGTGATACTTAATTGGTTAAACCACTTATATCACTAATAATAAGTTGAGATACACTTTCTAAAAACTTGGCCAGTCTACAATATGAAACCAGAGACCAAATATATCCTGGAGACTGAAGGCCGTGGGTTCGAATCCCGCGAGAGGAATCGTAGATGCGCACTGCTGAGGGTCTCACAATAGGACGAAACGGCCGTCCAGTGCTTCAAGGTTTTCAATGATGGTCTAACATCATCACTCGGTTCATGATCTCAATCAAAACTTAACAATCTCCACAACCTCTATACTGATATATCCTAGAAAGTTGAATTCCCACAATAATTCGAATAGTAATTGACACAAACCTATAGTATATACATGTGTCAGGGCTGACCGAAATAGATGTGTGCAAGGAATTTTTGGTCCGATGAATAATGCACTGACATACTAGAGTCTATTCACACATCCATCCATCGCTTGTTATGAGATCTTTCAACAACTAAACATATTGGAATCCTTCTTCACCTTCTTCATTTCAGGAAGCTAGGTCGTTTCACTAGCATATGCAATGTGATTCAAAGCCGAGTCCGTAAACAAATATTTAGTAATTCAATTACTTAAACATAAAAAGCTTTTTTTGATTTAAATGATGTAATTATAAGCATTTTTAGACAAACATGTCTGCAACTCTGGACGTTCTTAATTCTTCAGCCAATTTCAGAGTCGAACTAGACAATATGATATTAGTTGATTTACTACTTATCAATTTTGAACGGTTTTGATATTTCTGAGTTTGATGTTTAGATCATGAAGCTTTCATTGGTTTTTTAAATATCCACATAGTACAAACTTGAAATATTCATTACATCATCTCGTCTACAGAATGCGATACCATTGAAACTCATTTTCTGTCTCACAGATCTCCAAAATACCAAGTCAGTTTATCAACCTATCGTGTTTCAATATTCTGTCATGTTAAATGACTGTATTATATGTTTCTAACAGTCGGTCAACCCAACTATTCAGCGAGAGAAAAACAAACTGACTAAGAAGCTGTGTCATCATCTGGTCCATGATGAGGGCGTGAGTTCGAATCCCACCTCCAACACATACTTAGGAAAGTAAGCTCTCCCTTTTGAAATGCTCTCAACTGGCCACATGCATACAACCACTGTCAGGGAAGTCCTACTCCCTGTCTTCTGGTTGCATTGCTGTTGTTTACGAAATTGAGAGGGCGAAAAACGAATATCCGGTACTTCAACCGGGTTGGTTTACTCGGGAGTTTGAAGACCATGGTTATAAATCAGGGGTGTACATGCGTTCCACGATCCTGAAAAAACATATGGTGTATGAAATAATCGTTGGTCACCTGCTACCATGAGAATACATCTCCTTACTTTGCTCCACTACTTTGTGGATCAGACCTTCAGGTCGAAGGCTCTGGGCGTGGCCCCATAACAAAACCACTTACTTCGGTTTGGGAACCCGGGTAGTATCACAGCCCTCACACAAGTCAAATGAGATTCGTGTGGCGCATATATATCAGCTGCCCTCCTTGTACCAATGTTTGTGTTTAAATAGATAAATAAAAAGCTGTATCATCAACCTACAAATAATTTATTAACGAACTTTACGTATTTATAGGTGCCCAGATTGATACAGACAGGGATATATGTGCGGTTACCGTGGATACATGAATGACCTATACTTATAGCTGACTGATCATCTGCATATCATTTCATAAAAGCTGAGAGTCAGAGAATAAGTTATACAACACAAACAACTAAACTAACTAAGCTTTTCTCGGGCATATGTTAGTTCAAACAAAACCAGTTCCATTTGTAATGAGTAATAGATGAACAAAATAGTAGAATTTCACTGGTCACATAGTGTCATACGATTTGAAAGATTTCAGACTGATTATTCGAACCTAAGACTATCAAATCACTTCTCATGTTAGAAGGTTAGGTGAAATCTATAGGAATCCCTATATTTCATATACATTTCATACTAGGTGAAACGTATCAGCAAGGCATGTATCTACACGTTTGAAGAAATAGATATTTACTCTGAAACACAAAGCTGCACTAACCAGTATCAGAGTCAAAAAAGTTGCCACTATTGTAGAACGTATAAATCAAATCTTCAATGAAGATGTTAGAATAAACATGACATACTCATTGATCAGTCAGTGTGTATATTCTGGTTATATAGAAAATCAATCACGACTCAAATAGCCACATTAGTAACATCTTTATGAAATTGAGTGATATGGGTTCAAGTCCAGTAAAAGAAATGGGATTCTTCGAGATTGTGAATATGTATTGATGAAGGATAGTACATAGCACTGGGAATTATATCTAATACCTCTTCTTGATAACATTCTACGACCTACCACTAGAAAAACTGGGTACTTAATGTCAAGTCACCCATGATAATGATCAAATAATCAACACTTGTTGAGGACGATAGATCCCCAAACTCATATTTTGTGATTTTATCATATCGATTAAATGATTAAATAGCAGTCAATTGACGAACTTATCGATTGAATATTTGAATGGCTGTCCATTGATGGACTTATTGATTGATGTTTAAAAATTTTACCATGACAATATCGATTATAAATATTTGCATAAATACGCTTGACTTGTGTGCCTGATTGACTTGACTTGATCTGACATGACTTGGTATCTGCTGGTTACCTGTAGAATACACTTCTACGTCTTACCAAGACTTCTTGATCGAGTTAGCTGAGTCGGGGACAACGGACCGGAATAGTTCATCGAATCTCTGAATCCTGATCCTTCGTTCCGTTCCGAATAAGCCGAATCAGTAGTACCATTCAAGCTTAACGAACCTAACAATTTGGCGACGGTGGTTTCGGGAACATGGATCCTTCTAAACTTGAATTATTACTCGAGCAGCAGATGAAACTTATTCAGATGTTAACAGATACAAAGCTTACTAGATGTCGCTGTGGTAGTTTTATGCGAGTTGGGTGGTTGTTGGACTACATGAACTTCGGCACGATCTGAACCACCACTCTGTACCATCGTAGTATCACGCTGTAGGTTGATTAGGCGTTGATATTCGTTTGCACTATCATTAAGAGTTAGTTTTGGATCTTGATTCAAACGACTTAGCAAGCGTGTTCTAATGTCACTGAACTTCTGCGATTGAAGGCTGCAGATGAGAATGAGTGCTTTAAGTTGGTCTTCAGTAAGCGACTTCAACCGGAAGCGTTCACATTCTTGGTTGACGATACCCACATGTGTGAGAAAATCATCATCTTCATTCATAGTGAACTTCAAACATCGATAGCGCGCATTGAATAGTGAGTTGTCTCCGAATTGTTGGCTCAATGACTGGACAGTGTCCAAGAATGAACGATCGCGTGGATTTAGAGGCAGAATTAGATTGCAATACCTGTCTAGTTCCTAATATGCCGAATCAGTAGTACCATTCAAGCTTAATGAACCCAACACACTATACTAGACAAGAATGAGTTTGATAAATCAGTATCAATGGTGTCTTCGAATCAATAATTGTATATCCTGGAACAACCGAGTAAGTAATCCAGTTGTTAGGAAACGAGTAATAGATAAGGATGGCAAATCAATTGATGAAATGATGAAACTTAATCAGTTGAGATCAATGAGACATGTGTTACGTATGCCCGACCACCGATTGCTCCGACATGTGATGTTTTATGATGTAGGAGTAGGCTGGAAGAAAACCAGGGGCAGCCAAAACAAAACATGACACGAATTCATGAAGTCACTAACAAGTGGACTGAGCCATATTGGTTGGTGTATACTACCTGATTGGGATCCACGAGATGATAGTAACTGATGGTTAGAGACCTTGAGTGACATGGTTCATAATCGTTTGCAATGGTGCGGGTGCATCCACCCTCTATGTTCTCCCAAGTTATAATCTTCTGAATTCTTCATGTCCTTTTATTTCTTTTCTCTTTGCAACTTTATTTCACTGGGTTGTACTCCCTGAATAACATTTTCAAACTGTAATGTTTCCGATTACTGCTTATACTTTTACTACTTCTACCAGTATGGGATTTGACTGGACAATTGTATGTGTGTGCTGATGTGGTATAGCAACTCGAACTGATGTACGTACGTACGTACGTACATACGTACGACGTTCTACGTTGTTGTTGACTGACTGACTGATCAGTCAGTATATAATAGCCTTGATCAAACCATGGACAATTGTTTTCATAAAACTTACTTAAATTATCTGCTTCAATATCAAATAAACAAACAAATAATGAAAAAAAGAAAGAACAAATAAAGTAATCAATAATTAACCTTGACACTCTTCAAGTTTATTACAACGCTGTTCTTCTAAAAATGCCCAATTACTTATACTCAATGGCCAATTTTTACCATCTACATAAGCTTCAATCCAATAATATCGTTCTTCTTCTTTTTCTCCTTCTATTTGCTGACTATCTGATCTATGTGAATGTGGTGAACTGGAATTGAATTGTTCATATTGATTTGATCGCTCTATATTAGCACTATTAGTACTACTAGAACCTCGACCACTTCCTGTTGTACTACCACCAGTTGAACTGCCAGAACTACTCTAAATTATGAATTGATTTGTATAGAGGAAACATTGTTGTTAATTATTTAAAAGGAGTAGAATACTAAGTTAAGTAAAGTTATCAAATATATTAGAAAATAATGGCAACCTGTTCAAACGTTTAACTCCGCCTGGAGCCCCTCTTGGGCTACTGCCGATCCTAAGCTCGAATAAAGGAGGGTTGGGCATGGGGTTAGCAACCCCATCCCGTAGAAAACGAACTCGCTAAAAATAATTCAAACCATTTAAACTCTGCTCTGAAAGTTAGAATGTCTTCATTTAAAGTTTTTAGTTTATGTTTAAACGTTCGCATTACCTATTTTCTAATTGTACAATATCTTTCTAAATAACTATTCTGTTTTACATTTGTTTGAAGTGAATAATTATGATACCCAAATGTATGTGCTTACTCAGTATTATGAAAGAATTAAAACCCATCATAATGGTAAATTGTCGAGGAAGGTACTGAGTTTAATTTCAAATATGAATATAAACATTAGGCTGCTGACTAATCCAGCTGACGAATCTCAAACAGGATGAAACTCGCTTCCTGTATTTCACTACTACATATAAATATATTTATTATATACTGTTGTTGTTATTTCGATACAACGCCGTAACTACTAAGATGACCGTACTGATTATTTTTCTCAGTAAATGTTTGAAGTGGTCGGAGGTAGTCGACTGGAAGCTCTAGAACTAGGCTTTGTGTTATTTATATCTCGTTAACAAAGAATACCTGTAACTCTTAGTAAACTGGTGTCCCTTAGTAAACTTGATCGTGCGTCATATAACCTTACAATCTGAGACATCACTACTGAGATGTTTACAGTGCTCATTCTAGTAGAACTTATTATTCCTATGGGATTAGAACCCAATTCAAAATTTACTGAAATAAGAGACTCCAACTATTTTGTCTTAGTTTGTCACTAACCAGTTGTGTACAGACACAACTTTAAACTGGATCGATCCCAGAATCTTGACGTTTGGCAGCTAGTATAATAATGCCAAGTCATTGAATACACTAATCCAAATTCCCAGCTACAAATAATATGTGACATAATATGATCCCTAACCAATGTCACTAGTGAGCTTATAATTCATTCTCAGGTTGAATGGTCTAAATAATCTAAGTCTACCATTTAAAGACTTCTAGAAATTCATACCGAAACTACTCATTAGTAAGCATAAAATTATTATTAAGTAACTTCTAGTTCTCATGAAAATTAGCTTCTAACTGTATAAAAACTCTGGAAGCTAATATTTGAAGAATTAGTTCGTATCACTCTAATATAAATCTATTAATTAGTTGATTTGGTATTTCACAGGTTGAAATCATGAGTCGATGGAAGCTAGACCACGATGAAAAACCCGGAAGCACTGGACGACCGTTTCGTCCTATTGTGGGACTCCTCAGCAGTGCACATCCACGACCCTGACTCGCGGGATTCGAACCCAGATCTGGCTTCAATTGACTATTTGCAATCATTCATCAGACCTTCTAATGTTCTGTTTTTTTTTGTAAGGTTGGAAAAATTTGAATGTTCTATGAGATTAGTAACCATGATGAATACAACGTCATAACTAATGGATTGATTACATAAAATACGTAATTATTTTCATTGATAGAATTTATTCAACTTACTCCCGGTTTCATATTTTTCTTCACTGATGCAGATCTTCTTGGAGATACTTTAGTAGTATTCAATTTATTCGATATAACTTTTGAATTGGTCACATCTTTTATACTTAATTTGACATTGTCACCTTTATTCACTTCTAATAGACGTCCTGAATTAGATGTTTGACTATTTCTGTCATCTATTATTGTATCAGCTAATATAATATAAGCAAAAATACATGCTGCACCAAAACCTTCAGCAGAGATCATTTCTTTATTGCCCATTTTAATGCATAAACGCGTATAAACATTTGGTACAGATAATCGTAAATGAACCGTTGTCAAACTATCATTAGAAGCCTATTAGTAAATGAGAAAAAAAAGAAAATATAAATGGTTAGAATTTTTTGATTGAGATCATGAACCGATTGATGTCAGACCACCTTTGGAAACCTGGTAGCACTGGACGGCCGTTTCGCCCTATTTTGGGACTCCTCAGCAGTGCGCATCCATGATCCCGTTCGTGGGATTCGGACCCAGGGCCTTCGGTCTCGAGCGCGAACGCTTAACATCTAGACCACTGAGTTGGCCGGCATGCGACGGTGTTAATGTCCAACTTCAACAAATCCACGAAATCGCGCGACCATCTTCCATTGTACTGAGACAGATACCTATCTCTACCCGATATGGATTAGCTCCACTGGTCACGGCGAATAAGTAGTTGTTTTCTTCCAGATTTTCCATGGTGATCTAGCTTCAATCGACTCATAATCTCAACTATTGAAATTATTATAATATCCATAAAAACCTCTTCTGATATTCATCAACATATGCTCACTAGTGACTGGTTTCAAGAGATATTTCGTGGAGTTCTTCTAGTGAGAAGCAATGAACGGTGAAGTTCAAAGGGGTCTGTTGTGTGATAATCACTCACTGATGACAATGATGGACAGTGGTGAGATTTCGTGAATTGTTTGAAGTTAGACATTAACACCGTTACGTACCAGTCGGCTCAGTGGTCTAGTGGTTAAGCGTTATCGCGTGAGACTGATAAATCCTGTGCTTGAATCCCGTGTGCGGGATGGTGAATGCTCACTGTTGAGAAGTCCCATACTAAGACGAAACGGCCGTCCAGTTTTTCCATGTTTTCTATGGTGGACTCATGAGTTCAACTCTAATTTTATTTAGCTTATTCGATAACTGTTATGAGATAGAGAACCATTGAAATCTACATAGCACTTAACAATCGTTTCTTCATAACTTATTCGCAGAAGTGAACAATGATGCTATATGAGATTGATAATATGAACTTCAAATTACATAAACTGGAATATATACCCTATCATAACAATCATCATATGTTTACTAGTAATTCTTGAAATCCGAATAAGAACCTATAAGCTATAGAATTCAGGAATTGATTGAATTTAGAAATAGAAATCTTTACATTCAAACTTAGTAGTCTAAAGGTTTGAGGTCTCCTACATTCAATCCAAAGTCAGGGTTATGAACATGCTCTGTTGATAAATCACATACTAGAATGAAATAGTTATGTCATGAATTGACTGACGTTAGACATATCAATGTTTAAAGCTATGCCTCGTAGTCTAATAAAGGTTCTAGATCTCTTATGTTCAATCCAAAGGTACAGTTATGAACATACTTTGTTAATCAGTCATATACTTACTGACTTACTTACGCCTGTTACTCCTCATGAAGGAGCATAGGCCGCTCACCAGCGTTCTCCATCCAACCCTGTCCTGGGCAATCCTTTCTAGCTCCGTCCAGTTGTAATTCATCGTTTTCATATCTGCTTCTATTATCCGACGTAATGTGTTCTTTGGCCTTCCGCTTTTTCGCTTCCCATCAGGGTTCCAAGTTAGGGCTTGCTTCGTGATGCAGTTTGACGATTTGCGTAATGTATGTCCTATCCATTTCCATCGTCTTTTCCTAATTTCCTCTTCAGCTGGAAGTTGGTTTGTTCTCTCCCACAGAAGGCTATTGCTGATGGTGTCCGGCCAATGGATGTTGAGTATCTTGTGTAGACAGCTGTTTATAAATACTTGTACTTTCTTGATTGTGGTTGTTGTAGTTCTCCAAGTTTCAGCTCCATACAGTAGAATTGCCTTGACGTTCGTATTGAAGATTCTCACTTTGATATTGGTTGAAAGTTGTTTTTAGTTCCATATGTTCTTCAATTGTAGGAATGCGACCGTTGCTTTGCCGATCCTCGCCTTTACGTCTGCATCGGATCCTCCTTGTTCATCGATGATGCTTCCCAGGTATGTGAAGGACTCTACATCTTCCAGAGTTTCGCCACCAAGTGTGATTGGATTGCTGTTCTCCACTTCGAATTTGAGGACCTTAGTTTTCCCTTTGTGTATGCTGAGGCCTACTGATGCAGAGACTGCTGCTACACTGGCTGTCTTCATCTGCATCTGTTCGTGTGTACGTGATAGGAGGGCTAGGTCATCTGCGAAGTCCAAATCGTCTAATTGATTCTGAGCTGTCCATTGTATTCCGTGTTTTACTTCAGATGCTGAGGTCTTCATAATCCAGTCGACCACCAGAAGAAAGAGGAAGGGAGAGAGTAAACAGCCTTGTCTGACTCCGGTCCTTACTTGGAATGCATCTGTCAGCTGTCCTCCATGCACTACTTTGCACTGTAGTCCGTCGTGTGAATTCCGGATAATATTGACAATCTTCTCAGGAACTCCGTAGTGTTGAAGAAGTTTCCATAATGTCTTCCTATCTACACTGTCGAATGCCTTTTCATAATCAATGAAGTTGATGTATAGTGATGAGTTCCACTCAACTGATTGTTCGACGATGATCCCTAGTGTTGCAATTTGGTCTGCGCACGACCGATCCTTACGGAATCCAGCTTGTTGATCTCGAAGTTGGGCGTCTACTGCATCTTTCATCCGGTTCAGGAACACAGTTAGAGACTTTCCGTGGTACTGACAGTAGTGTGATGCCTCTGTAGTTTTCACATTTGCCCAGATCTCCTTTCTTTGGAATCTTGACGAGGTCTCCTTCTTTCCAGTCCATCGGCACTTGTTCCTCCTCCCAAATCTTTTTGAATAGAAGATAAAGCATGCTTGTGGTTGCTTCGATGTCTGATTTCAGTGCTTCAGCTGGTATGTTGTCGGGTCCTGCTGCTTTGCCGTTCTTGATTTGTCTGACGGCCATTCTAATTTCTTCCGTAGTTGGTGGATTGACATCTATAGGAAGATCTATGTGTGCTGCTTCGATGTCCGGTGGATTCACTGGAGCCGGCCTATTCAGGAGTTCCTCGAAGTATTCTACCCATCTGTTACGCTTTTGTTGAATTTCGGTGATTTTCCTGCCTTCTTTGTCTTTGACCGGCCTCTCTGGTTTACTGTATTTCCCTGATAGTTTCTTCGTTGTATCGTAAAGCTGTTTCATATTTCCTTCTCTAGCAGCTTTTTCTGCCGTCGTTGCTAGTTCTTCAACGTATTTCTTCTTGTCGGCTCTAATGCTCCTCTTCACTTGTTTGTTTGCTTCTATGTATTCAGCTTGTGCTTGGACTTTCTCTGCTCGTGTTCGGCTGTTGTTTATTGCTGCCTTCTTGTTCTTCCTTTCTTTGATCTTGTCCAGTGTTTCTGTAGAGATCCATTCCTTATGATGGTATTTCTTTAGACCGAGAACCTCTTGACACGTTGAAGTTAATGCTTCCTTGATGCCTTGCCAGTTTTCCTTCATAGTAGTTTCTTCTTCTTTCAGTAGATCTTGTAAGGCTTGGAACCTGTTGTTGAGAGCTATCTTGAATTCATTGAGTTTGTTAGTATCTCGAAGGAAGGCTGTATTGAACCTTTGTATTGCTGTTTGTCCACTTGTCCAGTTCTTTTTTAGCTTCAGTTTCAAATTGGCTACAACTAGGTGGTGATCTGAAGCTACGTCAGCACCTCTCTTGGTTCTCACATCTTCCATTGTCCTTCGGAATTTTTTGTTGATGCAAATATGATCTATTTGGTTCTCTGTAGTGTGGTCCGGTGAGATCCATGTAGCCTAATGTATACGCTTGTGTGGAAATATTGTGCCTCCTATGACCAATTTGTTGAATGCACATAGATTTGCAAATCTTTCTCCATTTTTGTTTCTTTCTCCCAGTCCATGTCGTCCCATAATATCTTCATATCTAGTGTTGTCTATTCCGACTTTGGCATTTAGATCTCCCATCAGAATAGTTAGATCCTTTCTTGGGCATTTCTCAATGATTGACTGCAGCCGCTCGTAGAACTGATCTTTAATTTCGTCGTTGCTATCATTGTTGGGTACATAACATTGGATAATATTCATTGTGATCCCCTCCTTCTTTGTTTTGAATGATGCTTTGATGATTCTGGATCCGTGAGATTCCCATCCTACAAGTGCATTTCGTGCTACTTTGGACAGCATAAGAGCGACTCCCTGAGTGTGTGGAGCATTGTCCTCTTCGTGACCGGAGTATAGCAGCATCTCTCCCGTAGCTAGCCTTTTCTGTCCAGCTTGGGTCCAGTGGGTTTCGCTGATTCCCAGTACTGCTAAGTTGTATCTCCTCATTTCCATTGATATTTGACTGGTCTTCCCGGTTTCCCACATTGTTCGAACGTTCCATGTACCTATAAAAATTTTTGCTCTGGTTGTTAGAAGGGGCATCGGCCTCGTGGCTTCCGAAGGAACTCGGCTTTCACCATGAAGCGTCATAATTCTTCTAAATGAAGACCTTCTAACTCCCAGGGCAGAGTTGAAATGGTTTGGATTATTTTTTCTGGTAAGCGTTTTTTAGCGAGTTGGTTTTCTACGGGATGGGGACGCTAACCCCATGCCCAACTCTCCTACTTTTCCCAGGCTTGTGACCGGGAGCAACCCTATAAGAGCTACAGGCGGAGTTAATCAGTCATATACTTAAATAAAATAGTTGTTCAGGGTTAACTAGTTTTAAAAATGATTCCCTAACAACAAATAAGGCAGTTACTATATAAATAAACTTACTATAATTCTACGTCGAAATAATAGATTTTTCCGATTTGGTTCATAATAATCTTCTAATTCAATAACATGAAAATTTGACCATAAATTTAATGTTGTATTTAATGGTTTAGGAAGATTTTCATTACCAATGATACCTGGTCCTAATAATTGTAAATTCCATTTACCATTTGGTATAGGTGTTATATGATTAGTTACTAATCCTAATAAACTATATCCATGTTTATTTTCTTTAAGATTTAACCAACTATAAGGATATTCAATGGATGGATGAATGATTTCACCTATAAAAAAAGGAAAACATACATATATATAGAAAGGGGAGTGGTAAAGTGGATAGTTTATGATATTTTTCTTGCTTTTAGAAGTACTTTATATAACTAATCACTTCATATCATATCTAGGATTTACAATCCAGAATAAACAACCAGATTCAATCAGTTAGTCAGTAACAAAGTAGAATTTTGTACGTATGTACATCATTTCAAGTTGCTATACCACATCAGCACAGAGATACAATTGTCCATCTAAATCCTATAGTGGTAGAGTTAGTAAAAGTATAAGAAGTAATCGGAAAGATTGAGGTTTGAAAATGTTATTCAATGAGTATAATACAGTGAAAGGAATTTGGAAAGAAAAAATGGGATATGAAGAATTCAGAAGATTAGAATTTGGGAGAACACAAAGAGTGAATGCACCTTGCGCACACCATTTCAAACAATCTTGAGTCATGTCATTCAAGGTCTCTAACAATCGCTTACTATCGTCCCGCGGATCCCAACAAGGTAGTCTACACCTACCAATATGGCTCAGTTAACTTGCCAGTGACTTCATGAATTCGTGCCGTGTTTTGTTCTGGCCGCTCCTAGTCTTCTTCCAACCTACTCCTATACCGTAAAGCATTGCTCTTCGAGGCGGTTGGTGTTTGGGCATACATAACACGTGTCCCAGCCATCTCAACTGATGAAGTTTCACTACTTCATCAATTGATTTGCCACCCTTATCTAGTACCCGTTTCTTAACAACTGGATTACTTACTCAGTTGCCTCAGGATATACGATCAATGATTCGAAGACACCTATGATCGGATACTAGTAACCTACGAATATCCTCTACTCTTACAGGCCATGTTTCACAATGAAGTTACAAGTGATCACTCTCCATGAGTCCGGTGTATAAATCAAGGAGAGGAATGGAAATCACATATTTTCTAGTTCATAGGTCAAGTGCCTATTCGTTCACACCCAATGAACAATCATATTTTACATTCATAACTACAGATCAATATCACTGATTGATATGAGATAAAAAGCTTTAGAAAACTATAAAACTTTATGTATTACATTTATTTCATCATTTTGAGTAATACATAATCATAGTTCAATTCGTTATCCAACATATGATCAACAGTGAACATGATAGTGTTAAACTACCAATTCAGAATCCAACACTTTATATTTCTCATTTCACTCCGTTGAAAATGGTCATTTATTGGTTCTATGTTCAAGGGATTAAGATATCACCTAGGATCAGCAAACGGAACGAAAGACAGCAAGAAAACAACAGGACAAGCCAGGCTATTTACCTGTACCTCAGCGCTGTTAACTAAAAGGAGAAGGCAAGCCCTAATCAGAAAAATATGTATTTCACAAGGAGCCCGAAAGAACGCAACTCATGCGTATATATACAATTCACTTGAAAATTATAAGAACTAAGATAAATACTGAAATTACTTCGAATAATCAGAGTTTTTTAGAAACATCCGAGAGAATTCAGAGAAAGACGTTAGTTTTTCATTATCCTGAGTGGACAACTACCAATTTTAGTATGTTTTCCAGAATCTCACATCTAATTACATTAATATCCTTGTACTGTGTTCACTACATCATCAAGCAGGAATTAGATCCGATGTTTCACAGCGTGAAAGCTTCTCGAGTACTTACGTTTCCCCAACTCTGTACATAAACTAAGCTCCAAAGTTAAACTTCTTTCATATTTACTATTCGTTCGTCGTTCAAGAGTATAAGAGTTTTGGGGAGCAGGAAATAATAAGGAAATTTGTGCAAAATCGCTCGAATATAAGATGTATCAGAATGACTGAAAATTAGATAACGCTAGATGACTCGATAGTCATGAATATGAATAAAACTATTTACCTGTGTCCCCTGATTTTCAGTGATATTTTAATCTCAGAATGGGTTTTGTGGAGAGTTATTTTTTAGAAATTTCACAGGTTGAAATCATGAGTCGATGGAAGCTAGACCACCATGGAAAACCTGGAAGCACTGGACGGCCGTTTCGTCCTAGTATGGGACTCCTCAGCAGTGCGCATCCACGGTCCCGCACCACGCGGGGTTCGAACCCAGGACCTACTAGCTTCGCGCGTGAGCACTTAACCACTAGACCACTGAGCCGGCATCTAACGGTGTTAATGTCTAACTTCGACTAATCCACGAAGTTGCGCCACCGTACACCATTGTCTTTAGTGAGTTGTTATCTCACGACAGACTGGTTGAACTCCACTGGTAACGGCTTCTCACTAGAACTCTAGGAGTTTTTCCTGAAGTCAGTCACTAGTGAGCAGTTGATTATTATCAGAATGGATGCCCACTGCTGAGGAGTCCCATACTAGGATGAAACGGCACTCCAGTGCTTCCAGGTTTTCCATGGTGGTCTAGCTTCCATCGACTCATGATTTCAACCTGTGAAATATTTTTATCTATTGGTTTTCAGTGTCAAATCTTATCACCAAGTAAAGTTGACCTTTATCCAATAGACTAGCTGTTTCTTATAGAGTAGCTGACTGTGGGATACGGTAAACAGGTTAGAACTGGATTTGTACTGGTGTCCAGTCATAAAGTTCAACTGAACATTTATTACTCTAAAATCTTGAATATTATTCATCAAACTACTTAAAAGCTACTTCTTATTTTGTAAACACATGTTGTCACTTTGATTTGTAGCTTAGGATATATATATATATGAGGTTTTCATCATGAACTGACATCAGCTATAATGATAAAACTTTATTTAGCCAAATGGATAAATGAATTTAGCGCCAAAATCCGAAACCTATTATCTTATACATGATTGGTTTGTCGATAAATTTTAGCCTCGCCGTTTTATTAGTTATAACCCCTCAATTATCAGGTTTTGTATGAACCGATTTTACGTTAACATCAGGTAGTGGAATTGGCACCGTAACCTTGAAATCCTTCAGACACTTCTGATTGGCTCATCCATAACTATATACTACTCATATATAGTTACTTATTGTACATATTGTAAACTTACCATTATCATTATTGATCAATAGGATATAACTATCCGGTATAGTAGTTTTTAAACGAAATGAATATTGAATTTCTTCTTCATCATTGATTATTATGCTCTCATTTTTTAAACATTTTGATGAATAAATACAATCACGAAATAATAAATGAATCCAATCTTGATGTAATGAATTATGTAATTGATTCATATGATGTAATTCTGGTCCTGTATGATGCATTGGACATGGTGATGGTATATCACCATAGTTACCAGAATATTCTTTAATACTTAAATAAGAATTCATATCTTTATATAATTTATTTTGTATACTACTACTATTATTATTATTATTAATATTACCAGTAGTAGTTTTGGAATTAGTAAGAATTAAGTTTTCAATTAATCGATTTCCCGCCTCACATTGTAAATGACCTTGTCGTAATACATTTAAACAAGACATCCAACCAATTGATAAACGTTTAATTCTTAATAATGATCGCTTATGCATCAAATGATTATTATCTATATTTGATTTATTCTGTGAATTGATGATAGATAATAAAGTTTCTATTAGATATTTGGTTTGACTTAAACGTATTGTATTTCGAACACGACAACCACGATAGAATGATTGTATACGTACTATAGCAATTAATAGATCAGGATTAATGATTGGTTGATTCCAACGATTAATAATTGTTTCTTCAATTGGATTACTATAAACCAAAGTAAATCGATGGAATAAGAAAAAAAAAGAAGAGTTATTGGTAAAACTATAATTGAAGGATGAACATATGCGCCACACAAATCTCATTCGATATGTATGAGGGCTGTGATACTGCCCAGGTGCCCTAACAAGAGCGGATGGTTTTCTTAGGGGACCACACACAGAGCCTATGACCTGAAGGTCTGATCCACAAGGCAAAGGAGCATCGTAAGGAGATACAGTCTCATGGAAGCCGGTGACCAAAAATTGGTCCATACGCCATTTGTTCCTTCAGGATACTGGAGCCCATGTGCACCATTGGTTTGGAATCCTGTTAAAGCACTGGACACTCGCTTTTCGTCCTCTCAATTTCGTAAACAACACCTCCGCCAGGAGAAGGCAGTGAGTAGGACTTCCTTGGCAGAGGCTATATACGCGTGACCATGTGAGAGCATTTCGAATGGGAGAGCGGACTCTCCCCACTCTCGTCTGCACCAGGGCATTTGGGGGCAAACGATGGACTAATCAGGTATAAGTTCATTGGGTTTCGGAGGTTAGAGCAAAATTCATTCATCTATTTCTTTAAATTGAGTTTTGATATTATAGCTGATGTCAGTTCGTGATGAACAACAACCCCCCCCCATCAATTGTGAATCATAATTCTAATACTTCACACTGGTTTATAACATTTATTTGATCTTAGTTATTAAGCGCACACTCTCATGGTCAGTCTGGCGTCGCTCAAAGTTGTCCATAAATGATAGTGAATTATTAGTGGATAAATATAGTCAGGCTATCATACAGAAATTCAAGATCCTCAGTCAATACATTGAATCAGTTCTTATACAAACAAAGTTTCGACTAAAACAAGAGAATATCATGTGATTAATCATAAGGAATAGTGCTAAATTCGTAGGTCATGGAATCATATAAGTAATATATACGCTTGATAAGAAAGGGATGATAAGAAGATGAAATTAGTTAGGGCAATATATATATATATATATATATATATATATATATATATATATATATATATATATATATATATATATATATATATATATATATATATTATCAATTCATTATGAACGTTGGTCAGAGTTTGAACTACGTTTAAGGTGACATTTTCAGGTCACTCCTTTTTCTCCTCACTAGTGACTAGCTTCGCGAGGGAATTCTGGGAGTTCCAGTGAGAAGCTATGACCAGTGGAGCTAGTCCGTGTTGGATAGAGACAGGTATCTACCTCATTACAATGGAAGATGATCGCGCGATTTCGTAGATTTGTTCAAGTTGGACATTAACACCGTCGGATGCCAGCAAACTCAGTGGTCAAGAGGTTAAGCGTTCGTGCGTGAAACTAAAGGCCCTGTGTTCGGACCCGCGAGGAGGTTTGTGGATGCGCACTGCTAAGCAGTCCCACAATAGGACGAAACGGCCTTCCAGTGCTTCCAGGTTTTCAATTGTGGTCTAAAATCAATCATGTCATAATCTGAATCAAAAACATTTTTTGTATCAATTCAGTATAAACTTTGTTCTACAGGACAAGTATGAACTCTCGCCCATAGTGACAACTTTATTCCCTCTGATAATTCAGGTGAACTACATTTATTGTATGTGCTTTTACAGTAACTGTAATTACTTCCCCCTTTATGTACTATAAACTTGTTATATAAATGATTGTATTATAGTCTAAAGATGGTGTGATTTTGAAATTTTTTTGGAGACGGGTTTTCAAAGAGTCAGTAAATCTTCATCACAACAATCTTTCGTGTTCTCACTTTGTGTTGTGGGAATTGGAGTGGATGGAAGGACGTCAGTGGTTCCAACTTATCAAGATTATCAAGGCAATAAGACTGTGAATTCAACAGAGTCGATACGCACATATAAAGCGACAATCCCCTATATTTAATAGTTGCTTATCCAGTTACAAAAGTGCCGAGAGACTCAATTTTACAGTTATCATAGAGATAAAATGTATAGGTATGTTCATCACTTAGAACATTTCAGTTAAGAAAAAATGGGATAGTCTAATTTGAACTAAACGATTGTTTTAAAGTGTACAATGTGTGAATAATATTAGAATCCCGATTGAGCATTTCATCCTATTTAGAGATTATCAGTTGTATTTACCTGCTATAACTCCTCAAGGTTGATGTTTACACTTAACCTCAAGTCCAATAATTTACATGTCAAATACTAACGTATCATTCACTGAACAGATAGCCATCAACCTTTACGACGGGTTAACAGTATTATATTGTTAGTTAGCGTTTTTAGGAATAAACTAAAAGCACATATAAATGCCATACTATTCTAGTTACAATCAGGTTTAAAATTTACTCCTATAGTTAATTGTTACCATTATCAATAATAGTGTTGAATGACTTGAAGTCGAAATTCATGAAAAGATATTTATCATATTGTTATGATTGATACGCAAGAATATATGAAACAATGGCCCCCAAATGCTCTGGTACGGTCGAGAGTGGAGAGATTAAGCTCTCCCTCTCCAAATGCTCTCATATAGCCACGTGCATATAACCACCGTCAAGGAAGTCCTACTCACTGCATTCTCTCGGTGAGGGGTATTGTTTACGAAATTGAGAGAACAAAAAGTGAATGTTCGGCGCTTTAACCAGGTTGGTGAATATGGAGGATCCCCCTATCGAGGTTGGAAAACCCTCATTCCGAACTAATGGTGAACATGGGCTCCAGGATCCTAAGGAAACAAATGGTGTATGCAACCATTGTTGGTCATCGACTACTCCGGGACAACACCTCCTTACGTTGCTCCACTGCCTTGTGGATTAGACCTTTGGGTCGAAGGCTCTGGTTGTGGCCCCTTGAGTAAACCGCTTGCTTCGGTTTGAGCACCCGGGTAGTATCACAACCCTCAAACAAATTGAATGATTTATGTGGCGCATATCTATTTGGTGCCTCCTTGTGTTTAAATATATAAATAAATAAATGAAATAACAGTTAAACAAAGAATCATATCGACTTCATTTATTCACTCATCAAATTGGGATCATTTTTTTATTACACTGATTATATACAAAACATGAAAATCAACTCACATTTTAACTGACTGATTAGTTTTCTCTCCACCTATTGAAAGAAAAAATGTTTGATAGATGTAGTAGAAACTTAGCGAACAGAACACCAGTGGGAACAATAGAATGCGTTTAACACAAAATTACAGGACTTGCTAATAAAATCTAATAATCAAATAGTAAATACGTACTTAGCAAAATATCCATCAGTTGTCGTCTCATAATCACTCAGACTTCATTGTTCTTACATTTTCATACAAATTGCATTCTTTTCCCATTCTTTACTATTCAATCCTCTTGTGTCTCTGCTGCCAGACCTTCTGTTTACGACTAACATCATCTACTACTTATGTCAATATAAGTAGTACACACCACGGTAACAGTAGAGTGAATAGTACTAGTAGTGGTAGTAGTAGTAGTAATCACTACTAGGATTTCATTTCACAACCGTTTCTATTCGAGTTGATTCATCTATATAACGTTCGTTGTTAATCCAATGCAATGTAGTAAAAAATTAATAAATATGTTTCTCTGTTATGAGTCTGCTATATTTGAAGACATTAAGAGATCACCTAAATTGGTGAACAGGACGAAGTCAGTCAGTCAGCTACAACAAAAGACCAGGAACATATATAAGCATCGGTTCAAGTTGCAATACCTCATTAGCACAACAACACGAACACCAGATTCATAGGAGTAGTTAACTCAATGATATAAAAGAAAGATTGCAGATAAGGTTATAGTACAGAAAGAAAGAATTAGTTGGTACAAAGAAAGATATGAAACGATTTCAGTCTCACAATTTAAGGAAAGACAGAGTGTGTATACACCCATACCATTGTGATCGATCGATTGTGAGTCATGTCACACACAATCTCCAACCATTGGTTATGATAGTCACACGGACACCAATCAATTATTCCAATGCACCCCAGCCTCACTAACTAGAGTAAGAATTTCAAGTTCAGATGAAAAAAAGTACATTCCAAAATCCTTCAAAAGTACAAACAATAACAAGCACACAACTTAGGCGAATATTTAGCACATAAAAATGTCCTTGGGAAAAGTCACACATTAAAATGTCCAACGAACCAATGACATTTAGGATCCTTTCAAGTAGAAAATACAATCTGAAGGTAAGAATGGGCGCTCTTGGTGCGAAATCCAGAAATAAAATCACAAAAGCAAGACATTTACCAAGTTAGTTCTTGGTGTTCTAGCATCCCCAACAAAATCGTAGTGAATCTTCAATGATTACTGATTCTACTCAACTAATCTCTGATTACATAGATCATAGTTTAGATTCGAAAGCTCAGATCCTCGATCAACTAAGCTGAATCTATAAAATAATTTCTAAATGATGCTTTGTAACTATTCCCTTAAGCTAGATAGGTTTGGATCCAATCCTATTCAACTAGAGCATACGAGTCCGCAGTAATGTTTATGATGCGTATAAATCTGAAACTGAATATGAACAAATCACTAGAACTGAACGTTTAAAATGATACTTTTTTCAATCATTGTAAAAGATGTTGAATTTGTGAGTGTTGATTATCAGCAGGAAGCTTTAAACACATATTTAGCATTTCAGTAGTTGAAATCATGAAACAATTGAAGCTAGACCACCATGGAAAACTTGGAAGCACTGAACGGCCGTCTCCTCCTGTTGTGGTACTCCTCAGCACTACGCATCCACAATCCCCCGCGAAATTCAAACCCAGGAGTCCCATACACGGACGAAACGACCATCCAGTGCTTTCAGGTTTTCCATGGTGATCTAGCTTCAATTAAATCATGTTTTAAACTACTGAAATCCCTAAAATCTCCACAAAGCCCCCTTCTGATATTTAGCATTGTTATCGCTCAAATAAAATATTTGACCTTTAGAAGTGGAAGTAAATAGGATGTCCATTCTTTGAGATGGTAATGTTAGAATTTAACTCATACAGTGACAACCGCTAATGAAAATCACATTGAACTAGGCGATTTGCCCCCAAATTCCACGGTACGGACGAGAGTGGGGACATTAGGCTCTCACTCCCAAATGCTCTCACATGGTTACATGTATACAGCCAATGTCAGCGACGTCCTACTCACTGACTTATCACCGCATTACTGCTGTTTACAGAAGTGAGAGAACAAAAAGCAAATATCTGGTGCTTTAAACGAGTTGGTGGACACGAGAGGTTCACCTAGGAAAGTTGGAAAACCCTCATTCCAAACAGCTGGTGCACATGGGCTCCAGGATCCTAAAGAAACAAAATGTGTGTGAACCAATCGTTGATTACCAGCTACCGTGAAAATGTATTTCCTTGGGTTGCTCCACTGCCTTGTGGATCAGGCTTTCGGGTCGAAGGCTCTAGTTGTGGCCCTTAAGAATAGTGCCTATTTCCGTTTGAGCACCCGGACAGTATCCCAGCACTCATATAAATTGAATGATTTATGTGGCTCATATCTATTTGGTGCTTCCTTTTATCAATGTTTATGTGGTTAAATAAATAAATAACGAAAATATGGTATTTCAGCTCAAATAAAATACTCGGAAAGAATAATAAATCTATTCAATACTTACGTGAACTAAGCACTTTTGATTTTTGTTTTGTTATAACTGAAGGAGCAGGATTTGAAACCGTTTCTGAAATATTTTTTTTAAAAAAAAGTCTTTAGAAAAAGATATAATTCCTATTGTGATGTGAGCTACTTATATCCACATAAGTAGTATATGACACTTGATTGTCCCCACGCGTGTTCTTGTTTACTACACTATGGATATCAACTAAATTTCTGTCATATTTTCTGGAAAGTCACTTAAAATCTGGAAAGACAACATAGCCGTTTCTACGTATTTCTTTCGGACTCCACAGTGTTATATACGTCGACCAAAAAAACTATTTGAAAGAAAAGTAATTTTACTTACGCCTGTTACCACTGATCGAGGAGTATAGGCCAACCATCGACATTTTGCATTCAACTCTGTCCTTGAGAATACTTTCCAGTTCCTGTTTATCCTTTTCATATCTGCTTCCAACTCCCGACTAAGTATTTTCTTTGGTCTTCCTCTTTTTGTTTCCCTTCAGAACTCCAAGTCAGGGCTTACCTCGTGATGCAGTTTGATAATTTCCTCAATGTGCGTCCTATACACATCCAACATCTTTCCCTAATTTCCGCCTCGACCGGAGGTTGGTCTGTTCTCTGACACAGTAGGTTGTTGTTGATGATATCCAACCAACGGACATTTACTTTCTTACGTAGACAACTGTTTAGAAATACTTTTATCTTTTTGATAATGGTTGTAGTAGTTCTCCACGTTTCAGCTCAGTAGAGTAGAACTGTCTTGACGTTCGTATTGAAGAATGTGACTTTAGTATTGGTTGACAGTTGTTTTTAGTTCCATATGTTCTTTAACTGTAGGAATTCTGTCCTTGCTTTGTTAACCCTCGCCTTTACGTCTGCATCAAATCATCCTTGTTCATTGGTGATGATGCTCCCCAGATACGTGAAAGATTGCACATCTTCCTGAGCTTCTCCATCAAATGTGATTGGGTTTGTGTTCTGCGTGTTGTATTCGAGGACCTTCCTTTTTCCCTTGTATATGTTGAGATCTGCTCACGACAGGAAAGTGTGGATTGGCGGCCTATGCTCCTCCACGTGGAGTAACAGTCGTAAGTAAGTAAATAAGTATGTTGAAGCCTGCTGATGCAGAGACTTCTGCTTCACTAGTTGTCTTCATCTGCACTTTTCCGTGTGTATGGGACAGTAATTTTAGTGCTCACTAATAATTTGCTTTTATATAGATACTCCAATTTTATTGTAAAAAACAACAAACAGTTAATCGTCAATATGTAACTTTTAAACTTCATGTTGAATAAGTAAAATCATATTTCATTACCAGTCATTCTAAAACCAAGGAATAGTGGAAAGTTGTTTCAGACTAGTATGAGATTTCTCAGTAGTAAACACCTACAACCTCCAAACTCATTTAAATTTACTACCTTCACAACCTTTACCATCGTTGTTATCTATCTCACTTTCAACATCATTGAACTCTATCTATCATAGATGATAACTAGAGCTTCAGAGATCTATCTTAAATTTGGCCGCTAGTAAGGACATCATCATTTTCAAAATGATAAGGTTAAGCATTCGCGCGCTAGACTGAAGGCCATGGGTTTGAATCCCAAGGTGCAAAGTCGTGGATACACACCGCTGAGGAGTCCCACAATAGAACGAAACAGCCTTCCAGTGCTTTCAGGTTCTCAGTGGTTGTCTAACATCAATCGGTTCATGAATTAAATGTCATCAATATGAATCTACTTGTTGAACTCCATATCATTACATATACCTAAACGAGCTAATCAATGAAATAATAACAAAACAGACAATTATTACATCATATTACCATGACTATAAACTACTCGAAATGGATTGATTGTAATAAAATCTGTTTGTAATATACGCCAAGCATAATTCATATCGGATGTTCCAGAATTTTCAGTGAAACGTTGTAGTATTGACAATAAAGTTGGTTTAATTATCTAAATAGAAAAGTATATCATACTTAGGATTATAATTATGACACATAGAATGAGATTTGTGAGTACCAAGTAGTACTGAACATGTAGTGACCTACTTTTATCAAGAGAACGCGATGGGTTTAATGGAAACAATCATTATTATAATCAATTGTACCAGTGATTGTTTTACTATGCTCGTTTGTTTAACTGTGCTAAAGACAGCCATATTACTGCTCCATTATACTTCAATTGATTGTGACCTTGCACGGGTTGGGTTACGCTCGCTTACCACGCTTGTACTCCTTTGGAACGATCTCGGTATCCTTCCGATACCACGAGATCGCCAACAAATGCATCTCGACTACAGCCATCAACTGCCTTCTGATATTTGGCTTACGGGGGTTTTTATCGGTTAACTGGCACGTAGACTTCTTGTAGTGAAGTTCATAGTCAACCACGACTCGACACCACACTACAAACATCTACTATATCCTAGTTTAGAATTTTATTTGTAATAGACATCAACAAACTATTAGGGATCAAATTAAATATCCGCAAATCGATTGAAGATTGTATTACTCCTAGATTGTTAGGCTGTATACTAAAAAGTTCCATATCTGATAAATCTTCTTAATTTGAACGCTTTATTCGGTTCCTAAGCTATTCTATTAACCCGCAAGCTAGAACTACGCAGAGACCTGAACACGAAAGAAAAGGCGCAAATTAAGCAAAAACACTTTAATCCAAAGGTTCATTTTTGTACAGGAAAACATGGGTATTTATAGATGTTAACATTTGTTAAATCAACATCATATTTTGGCCAATCCGCTAAAAGACATATTATGCTACTGACCAATAGTAGCACGCCACGTTGGCATTCTAGAAAGCTCCATCATGCTCTGATTTTCTAGGACTCTTCGGCTCTTTTAGGGCCTCTAGAGGCTCTGCTGCAGTTCTCGGAAAGCCGACTCAACAATATTCCGATAAGATATCCATCTAGTGTTCTTTTAATTTTCAATAGTTTTCTAGTTAGTAACAATCCATGATGTACAATACCTTTAACTAACAATTTACTGAGGAATCTAATAGAGATTCCAGTTTAACGATCTTTAAAACTGGATTACAGATTATAGCCTTGTGGCCTTGTTCCCCTATCAATATATATGACGTAATGATACCGTCAATTAAAAAATAGTGACTTATCAACCGGATTTATGATGTATAAACCCGTACGAGAAGTCTAGAGTTCTTATCGGTCATTCTTCCTACCTGGCTCTGCCTATCAAGTTCAGAACATTAATCTCAGCCTCTATGATATGAATCATGATATTTCAAACATACTGGGTTTATATACAAACGAAACAGACTACATCATACTATAAAATGGAAAATAACATTTATACAAGATCTAAGCCAAAAGTCGCTGTGAATGTGGGTGACTGTAATTAATAGACAGGGCATAACTCAAAGACGGCGAATTGTATAATAATAATCTTTGAGTCAAAATAAAGCGTATAATAACAGGAATATAGATATATATGATCTAGTTACTGAATAGTTATAGAATAAGACAATGTGTATAGTATTAATCCATTAATAGATCCGAATAGTTACCATTCAGTATTCTCGTTGAGATATAACAATATGATCTAAACGTATTATGTTCTATCTAATAAATGTTCATCATGTTCTGAATTCATAAATACAAACCATGATAAAAATCCTCCTTGTTCTTC
Source organism: Schistosoma haematobium (assembly GCF_000699445.3). Lineage (NCBI taxonomy): Eukaryota > Metazoa > Platyhelminthes > Trematoda > Strigeidida > Schistosomatidae > Schistosoma > Schistosoma haematobium. The sequence goes on along the minus strand of NW_026137051.1, from coordinate 33,436 downwards.
TCTGACTATTCGATCACTACACAACCTTCTTATGATATTTGAATGTTATGAACACTTTATGATGTAATCTATTTCTGTTCTTTTGAAGTCTCATATATCTGCTGAAGAGTCTTATAATAAGACGAAACGGTCGTCCAGTGCTTCCAGATTTTCCATAGTGATCTAGCTTCAATTGACTCATGATCTCAACTAGGGAAATCTTTCATATATATATATATATACTAAACAACTTAAGGACGAGACTATAATTTATGGATGAACCAATCAGGTATAAGATAATAGGTTTCGGATTTTGTAGCGAAATTCACTCATCCATTTGGATAAATAAAGTTTTGACATTATACCTGATGTCAAATCTTGATGAAAACCCTAAATCTAATTCCTAACCTTAACCATCAACTATAATCCATAAATCGAATTCCTCTCACAGGTTTTGAGATGGTGGAGAAGATTTGTGGCTCAGATGGATGATTTTGGTGGAGTTTTGTTCTCTGAGCTGAATGGTTTGGTTGTGGAGCTTTCATCGTTCTTCTGAACGACATCATCAGCACAAACTTCAGATAGAAGTGAAGTGTTCGAATTTCTCCATATGTGTGTTCACAGCTTGTTCTGTGCACAGAACTCCACCAACATCCCACAGGTTTATAACCCTCATTTTGTCCTAGTTACTAGGTTTACACTCTGAAGCTCACTTTACCGTTACTCAAAGGCAGAGGAAATTCCAAAAACACCAGAAAAATTTTAGAAGCCTGGCACTGAGGTAAATCAGCAATCAACAAGCACATTGTTATTGATCCAATATATCAACCAATTAGAAAAATTATGCACAAATATAGGAACGAAAATCAAAACAATGGGGAACACAACGAAAACAAAGAAGTAAACAATGACAAATCTAAGGTCAATAAGAACCAATCAACATCGAGCTGTACAGAACAAGCTGTGAAACGCATAAGGAGAAATTCGAACACTTCACTTCTATTTGAAGTTTATGCTGAAAACAGATATATCCAATCAAAGATGGATAGTGGCTAGCAGTGAAATCCAAGAGGCACGTTTCGTCTTTATTTAGGACTCATCGGCTGGATGTACCTGCACCCCAAAGTTGATTTTCACTTCAGGATTCGAACCAAGTACCTTTCGCTTCAAACCCTGGGATACAGATATATCCAGCTGATGAATCCCAAATAGGATGAAACGTGAATCAAACTGGATTCCACTACTAGTCACTATCCATATTTGCTTATAAATGCTTAATTAATGTAATATCGAGACATATGCACAGTATGCACATATGCCGATAACAGATTGATCAATTGCAGTCTTAAATCTCAATGGAAAGATACAAGCCAAATAATACCATATGAATTTAAATTCACCCCATTGCACAAGTAAGTGGCTATCAGGACTCAGTAGCTAAGTAGATAACACAATAGCGTTTGAAGCGAATAATACTGAGTTCAAGTTCCAGAGTGAACATCAACTCTTTAAGATCCAGGTACATTCAGTTGATCAATCCCAAATAGGACAAAACCTACATCAAATTGAATTCCATTACTAATCACTATCCATCATTGCTTACAAAAATCTTGTGAATTAAGTCAATATCGCGGTAATACTCACAAGATACACATATATTACTAACAAGAGATTGATTAATTACACTTTCTAAATAACAATAAGTAAATACACTTCCTTACTTTTTGATTAGGCCATATAGATAATAATTGTTTAAGTTCATTTTCTTTAGTAATTAAATTGTTTATAGCATTTGTAAATTTTTCTTTAAATTCTAATTCATTCAATTCTGTATTATTTATTATAATACTACTATTATTATTGTTACTATGAGTAGTGGTAGTGGTGGTAGTTGTGGTGGTGTTGGTGGTGTTGGTGGTGGTGGTGATGGTGTTGGTAGTCATGTAAGATACATAGATCTCAGTTAAATGTACTAATATTTCTATAGATTGTCCAATATTATACATACAATGAATCAATTGATTTGCATAATATTTAATTAATAATGGACAGATTGTAATCCCATTTAATAAGATATAATCATAATCATCAAATAATATATTGATTGATTGATAAATATCTTTGATAGATAAATTAGATGATTTAATGAATTGATTATTGATATGAATTGATGAATGTTGACGTCCAAGAATAGTAATAACATAACCTAATGGTGCATAAATGATTAATTTATAACAATATCGACTAAATGTTAATAATAATGATATAGAATTAGTACCAGTTGTTTCAAGATATTTCATTGGATCACCTTGTATTGATTTATTCCAATGATAAGATTCAATTAAAAGTGTAGATGGATGATTTGATATAGATGATGTAGATGGTAATGTTTGTATTGATGGATTATACCATAAGTTGTAGATTGTAAATCATCAGGTGAATTATTTTGTGAATTTGAATTATTATCTTTAATAAATGAAGCTAAAAAGAATAGAAGATATTTCAATGTTACAGTATTTAGATATGAAGATAAGTTAATTAGTGCTAGAATCATCAGGTAAGTAATAGTGAAGTTAGAAAGATACAGGATATTTGGAAATGATGATGGTAAATTAGTTGATGACATCATGAATCTTCATCGACTGACCTGCATCAACACCTGAACTAAGGATAGGAAGTGAAGTAGTTGAACATGCTGACAATTTCACTTATCTTTGATGTCTGATCAGACCTAATTAGTTAGTGTCTGACTAAATCTCAGCACGGATTCATAAGCCTTGCTTGGCTTTTGCCAACTTACGTCAACTCTGATGAAGGCGAAATATCCGTCTACCGATTAAGGGACAAATATGCTGCGTAGCAATTCGTCTTGTTCTACATTACGGCTGCGAAATATGGTCATTAAGGATAGAAGATACTCGTAAATTACTAATATTTGACCACAGATGCATTAGAAATATTGTTTGCATCTGCTGGTACCACCGGCTAAGTAATAGTGAGGTTAGAAAGATACAGGGTATTTGGAAATGATGATGGTAAATCACTTGATGACATCATGAATCTTCATCGACTGAGATGGTTGAGTCACGTGTTACGAATGCATGAACACCGATTACCACAACGTGCAATGCTGACTAGTGTTGGGGATGGTCGAAAGAGAGTTAGGGGCAGTCAAACCAAAACGTGGCATCACACCTTGAAGTCACTAAATTCTAGTATGAGCCATGTTGATCGCTGCAGACTACTTGGTTGGTGTCCGTGTGACTATCATAACCAATGGTTGGAGATTGTGTGTGACATGACTCACAATCGACCGATCACAATGGTATGGGTGTATACACACTCTGTCTACCCTTAAATTGTGAGATTGAAATCGCTTCATATCTTTCTTTGTATCAACTAATTCTTTCTTTCTGTACTATATCCTTACATAAAATCTTTCATTTATATAATACCATCATTGAGTTAACTACTTCTATGAATCTGGTGTTCGTGTTGTTGTGCTAATGAGGTATTGCAACTTGAACCGATGCTTATATACGTTCCTGGTGCTTTGTTGTAACTGACTGACTGAATTAGTGCTTGTCATGGATCTATAACGTTTGAGGCATCACTTAAAATTATGGAGCATTAGACAGATCTTCAATATTTCTATTTAATCATAACACATCCAGAAATATCAAACCTCTCAGTGGGCATGTTATTTATAGATCATTAATGTTGTATCAACTGATTTAAATGTTAGAATTCAGTCAATTTGTAAAAGAAAACATATGCGCATTTCCAAAAAGAACTTGAGATTGTGTGACAACGGACCACCGGTGAACTCGAGGAAGCTGTAAGAGGCTCAGAAGGAGCCGAAGACGTTCCATCCAATCACCTTTCGGAAGAATGTTCTAGAATTCCAACGTGTAGCTTCCCCATTGGATAATGCTAATAACCCCTGTACGCGGATTGGAAGACTGTAATGATGATTTCGTTCTCACTAAAAACTATAAATACCTGACAATTTTGTACTATGTTCGACACTGTTTGGAATAATATTCCTTTCATTAGTCTTCTGTCTTCTTACTGCGACTTGGAAGGGTTTTGGTGTTCTAGTGCTCAGTTATACGCGGTAGTATCAAGAATAATCGTTTTTTCAAGATATAACAGATTGAAAGGCGCAATGGATGTGAACAGTGCAATAACTCTCCATAGCACTTGATTGACATTCCTCAATCTTTCAAAATGATTAACAGACAAAGAAACACATCGTCTTGATGGAGTTTTGTTCTCTGAGCTGGATGGTTTGGTCGTAGAGATTTCATCGTTCTTCTGAACGACATCATCAGTACAAACTTTAGGTAGAAGTGAACTGTTCGAATTTCTCCAAATATGGTTCACAGCTCGTCCTGTAAACCTCAATGTTTATTCATTTTGATGCAACTAGTACATAACAAATAAATTATTTCGTTTTGTATTCCTTAGTTCAAGTTTAACTCTAAGGTAAAACATCTTTTCATTATTTCACCGAATAAAAGCTACTTCGATGGTTTAGAAAGTACTAAAACAGATCAAAGTTTCTGTTTATTAACTATCTAAATCGTTGTCTTACAATTCAGTAAGATTGTTGAAAAATATCGTAAAACCAATGACCGATAGATCCTGGGTTCGAATCTCGCAAGGCGGGATCGTGGATGCATACTGTTGAGGATTCTCACAATAGGACGAAACAGTCATCCAGTACTTCCAGATTTTCCCTGGTAGTCTAGCTTCAATTGATTCATGATCTCAAGTATAAAACTTTATTCATTTATCCACAATTCGGAAGAAGGTTTATCTACACTAAAACAGATGAGTTTTTATCATAGAATTTCTTTAATAAGATTAGAAGACTGTTAGGATTTCTTGAAAAATTCATAAGTTAAGGGAAACCCTCAAAACTAATTTACATTTAACTTGTCTTTTAACTGTTTGTTCATTGAATTCACTTGGTGCTATTTAACTTGTATCTTCCCATTGTTATTTAGGACTGCAATTGATCAGTCTCATGTTGGAATATGTGCATCATGTGAAGATTGTCTCAGTATAGCCTTAAATCACAAGCTTTTTAAGCAAAGATGGATAGTGGCTAACAGTGGAATCGAGTTTTTGATGCGCGTTTCATCCTATTTTGGACTCATCAGCTGGATGTACCTGCATCGCACAGTTGATGTTCACTCCGAAAGGGACTCGAACCCAGTACTTTTCACTTCAAACTCTGTCGCGTTATTCATTGGTTAAAAATGTACATACTTATCTGAAGGACATTCATAACACTACTAAAGATCCATATAATGAAAACAAACTGAAATTTTGTACACATACCTGATGTCGTAGTTATCGGTAAGAAATGTGTACTACTATGTTCATTTACTGGTATTGTTGATGTTTCATCTGTTTCAGGCATACAAGTAATACCACGTGAATAAGTAGATGGAGTTAAACGTTTAGCAATAGGTAATGGCCATTGATAAATAACTGAGAATTGAAGAATAATTTCACATGGTTGAATACTATCACAAAATAAATAATGTACTTTTGATTGATCAGATGGCTGAAATAAATTGAAATACAATATCATAGAATGCCTTTTTTATGGCAAATCTAGGTCGTTTATAGGAAATGGAGATAGATATGAGAAGAATGAAAAACAATTTGATAGAACTGAAAAGGAAAGCTCAGGATAGAGTGGGTTGTAGAATGGTGATTAGCGGCCTAAGCTTCATGGGGAGTAACAGGCGTAAGTAAGTATGTATGATCTGTACTTTAGGCATTGTCTATGAGATCGAAGACCTTTGGTTTGATTACTGTTGAAATCATGGATGTGTCACTACGGAAAAGTCTCATATTAGAACAAAATAGCTATCCAGTATTTCCTGGTTTATAATGGATGTCTAACTTTATTCGGTTCGTGATATCAATTATGAATGAGTTCTTCAGAAAAACTATGAAGTTCCAAAAGCGGATATTAGAATTAAGAATACTGTTAGGACACGAAACTGATTTGATGTCATTGATCGCTTGAATAATAACATTCAAAGAGATCAAAGTTTCTTCTCCTCTTGTGTGTGCACCTATTTCATACATCCATGGATCAGATTTGTATCGCCCTCAAATGCCCTGATACGGCCGAGAGTGGAGAGATTAAGCTCTCCCTCTCCAAATGCTCTCAAGTGTCCACGTGCATACAACCGCTTCCAGGAAATTCCTACTCACTGACTTCTCGTGGTGGGGGTGTTGTTTACGAAATTGAGAGGACGAAAAGTGAATGTCCGGCGCTCTAACCAGGTTGGTGAATATAGAGGATCCACCTAGAGAAGTTGGAAAACCCTAATTCCAAACAGCTGGTACACATGGGCTTCAGGATCCTAAGGAAACAAAAGGTATATGCACCAATTGTTGGTTACCGGTTACCATGAGAATGTATTTCCTTGGGTTGCTCCACTGCCTTGTGAATCAGGCCTTCGGGTCAAAAGCTCTAGTTGTGGCCCTTAAGAAAAGTGCCTGTTTTGGTTTGAGCACCCGGGCAGTATCCCAGCCTTCATGTACTAATGTTTATATGTTTAAATAAATAAAGATTTGTATCAATATGTTAAGTCATAAAAATTGTATCATACATTGGATTGACTCACTTTTAAATTGGAATATGTTTTCACAATTGAATATGTATTTGGCTTATGATAAATGGTCACTGTCCTGAATTGATTCATTAAAAAGAAAACTATATAAGATATATAACATGATAGTAGAGATTCAAATACTATTTACAGATATAGGCATTCTTATAATAAAGTTGGATTAACTCCGACAGTATAATATATAAGGTGTGTTTCATCCTGTTTGGAACTCACTAAACGGATCTACCTCTTATATTCGTATTCGGATTGAGATTCGAACTTAATATATTTCTTCGGATCAGTATAGGGTTGTGGAGATTAATAAGTTTCTGATCGCGATCATGAACCAATTGATGTTAGACCACCATTGAAAACCTAGAAGCATTGGACAGCCGTTTTATCCTATTGTGAAACTTTTTAACAGTGCGCATTCACGATCCCGCTCATGAGATTCAAACCCAGGGCCTTTAGTTAAACCTCAACACCTTCGATTGTACTGAGGTAGATACCTATCTCTACCCGACACGCATCAGCCCCACTGGTCACGGCTTATCATTAGAACTCCTTTTCTTTTCAAGCGATCAAATGAGCTACTAAGTTCAAACAGTTTGTCCCTAGCTCAATCGGTATGTAGCTATATATACTTGGGAAAAATGAAGCATATATATAAGTACACTTATTTGATGTAGTACTATTAACGTTATTGATATGTAAATCAGGTACTTTATTTGTTTACTGTAATTTTAATGTAGAATGACAATAGATTCTGATCAAGATATGATCTGGATAAGGCAATCGATACAATAAATAACAAATACGGAATGTTTATCATATTACATTTTATCCTATTAAGGTACAATAATAACTAAAATGAACACCTAACCTTTGAATATCTGGAGTTATGAAAGAAGTTTCACCTTGAATGTGTTTTGGGGATTATTAATTCATGTTATGTATGGTTTCAGATTTCATATTAATTATGTATTGTAGTCTAGTAATTAATGTATACTATCGTGTAAGTTTTAGGCCATAATATATGCAGAATGAATTGGAGTTTTTCGGTACTCTGATTGTGCAGGATGAAGCCGGAGAAAAGTTATATGTGTCAATTAGAGTCAGTGTTTTTAGTGGGGATAAGGAGTAAAACGAAGGTCATTCATGTTGTTACAGTTGGGTGAACTGACTATTAGTGGATGTAGTAGTTTAATAATTCGACAAAATGGGCATACAGAAGGGAAGATACGCAAATGATAATTTGTCAGTCAGTCAGCTACAACAAAGGACCAGGGACATATATAATCATCGGTTCAAGTTGCAATACCTCATTAGCACAACAACACGAACACCAGATTCATAGAAGTAGTCAATTCAATAGTAGTAATATATAAATGAAAGATTTTATGTAAGGATATAGTACAGAAAGAAAGAATTAGTTGATACAAAGAAAGATATGAAGCGATTTCATTCTCACAATTTAAGGGTAGACAGAGTGTGTATACACCCATACCATTGTGATCGATCGATTGTGAGTCATGTCACACACAATCTCCAACCATTGGTTATGATAGTGACACGGACACCAACCAAGTAGTCTGCAGCGATCAACATGGCTCACACTAGAATTTAGTGACTTCAAGGTGTGATGCCACGTTTTGGTTTGACTGCCCCTAACTCTCTTCCAACCATCCCCAACATTAGTCAGCATTGCACGTCGTGGTAATCGGTGTTCATGCATTCGTAACACGTGATTCAACCATCTCAGTCGATGAAGATTCATGATGTCATCAACTGATTTACCATTATCATTTGCAAATACCCTGTATCTTTCTAACCTCACTATTACTTAGCCGGTGGTACCAGCAGATGCAAACAATATTTCTAATGCATCTGTGGTCAAATATTAGTAACTTACGAGTATCTTCTATCCTTAATGACCATATTTCGCAGCCGTAATGTAGAACAAGACGAATTGCTACGCAGCCTATTTGTCCCTTACTTGGTAGACGGATATTTCGCCTTCATCAGAGGTGACGTAATTTGGCAAAAGCCAAGAAAGGCTTATGAATCCGTGCTGAGATTTAGTCAGACACTAACTAATTAGGTCTGATCAGACATCAAAGATAAGTGAAATTGTCAGCATGTTCAACTACTTCACTTCCTATCCTTAGTTCAGGTGTTGATGCAGGCCAGTTCTGAAGCAACAACTTGCATTTAAAGAGGGAGAAACTCATTTTAGACATTCTGGCATTGTCCTTCAGTGCTACCAAAAGGCTGTGTTTCATCAGCGTCTTCATCAAACAGTACTATATCAGCTACGTACTGTAAGTCGGTAAGTGGACCTTCTGGTTGGAGATCAATGTCCGAGAGTTCAGTCGACGAGAACTTTATTTCCATCAGTATGTTTATGATGAAGTTGAGCAAAATTGATGATTTACATAATAACTAATTCAGAATAAAAGTACTCTAATCAAAACTATGGTCTTTATAAATAAACTTCAATTATAATTTGTTCTATCGAATACATTAAAATATCACTGAGTATTAATCAATGAAATCTTGTCTAATCCTTAGTTCGAATCAACGTTACCATGAGATCACTAATCACAATGTGATTTGAGTTTGACATTAGATACTTGAAAACAATTAACAAGAAACCCTAATTAATTCCATATTTTCATGCTAGTCTAACAGTTGCTAATGGAATACAACTACAATCCTGAAGAAGTTGAAGTTCTTCAAAGGATCAGATTATGATCAACAGAATATGATCAGAATCAAGAAATACATGAGATAACAATTGGTATTACTCCGTGATAATTTGATGTAGCATCCCAGTTCTAGAGGAATCCTACTGTGTTAGAAGATACTGTCTTGACTAATGTCGATCAGAATGTAACATAGGTTAAGAAAATCTTTAAGAAGATCTTTAACTGCCTAACATTATGATAATAGAAGGTTTATGAGAAATAGACTTTACATATTTAAATGAGATACGAATGTATTTTTAAACCTTTGAAGTTACTAATTAACAAATAAAATTACAATTATCTTGGAATCAGAGTAGATTTCGTGGCGAGACTCTAATTTATGAACGAGCCAATCAGTGGCGTTTTAGAGATTTCAAGGTGACGGTGCCAACTTCAGTGCTTAATGCTAACGTACGATCGGTTCACAGGGAATTCTGCACAAAACGTGATAATTGAGAGGCTATAACGAATAAAACGGCGGGACTATAATTTGTGGACGAAACAATCAGGTATAAGGTAATAGATCTCGGATTTTAACGTGAAAGCCTTTCATCCATTTGGTTAAATAAACTCCTGGCATTATAGCTGATATCAGTTCGTGATGAAAACCCTATTCATATATAATTCCTAACTAAGGCAAATTATGACAATTATTGAGAACTGGATAATAAAAGCAACAGTAACACTAGCTCCAGCCAGGTACTACAATATATACGGATGTTTGGAGAGCGTACAGACTCTTACATAGACTTGGTTATGTGCATCGTGTCGTTATCCACAAGTAGCATTTCGTGTACTCAACAACCGGAGTGCACATAAACAATATTGAAACTATGTGGTGGAGCCTGAGAGAGTTTTTGAGACTTGATCATGGCTCCAGAGGCCGATTATTCTGTAGCCGTATGGATGATTTCCTCTACTGCATGCATTATGATATTAGAACCTTTGAACCTCTTTCTAACCCTGACAAATTTTTGAACCACGTATAAGAAGTGTATCCATTTTATTTCCTTGGTTTTGTATAATATATTTTTACTCTATACTGACTGTTTGCTGATTGACTAATAGTTCTCTAGGTCGCTTAAGTTTCGTTCAAAGGTCGTCCATAAATTAGAGTCTCGCCGATTTCGTATGTCAAAGATTATCTACGAATCAATATTGTAACTTTAGTCAGTAAAAGTTATAATGATTATCATAATTAAATAAAATGTAATAAAATGTTTAGTTCATGTTCACTCGGTATTCCTTACTTGAATGTTCCCATTGTTGTATTAGGACTACAATTGATCAGTCTCTTATTGGTATATGTACATCCTGTTCAGGTTACTTTGGAATCCAGAATGCACGTTTCGTTCTGTTTCGGACTCGTCAACTGAATGTATCTGCATCTCAGAGTTGATGTTCACTCTGAGACTCGAACTCAGTACGGTTTGGCTCAAACGCCATCGTGTTATTCACTTAGCTACTAAGTCCTAATAGCCACTTGCTTGTGTGATGGGGTGTATTCTGTGTGTATTGCCTCGATATCGCCTTTAATATTTTTATTCTAATTTCAACTCATTTCATATTTACTAGTATAGGGGTTGTGGAGTTTATTAGGTTTTTGATTGAGATCATGAACTGATTGATGATGTTAGACCACCTTTGGAAACCTGGAAGCACTGGACGGCCGTTTCGTCCTATTGTGTGATTCCTCAGCAGTGTGCATCCATTTAATGTTTATTGTCTAAAAACGTTTGAATCCATACTTCATCGTAAACAATGATTTTTACAAAAGATTAACTTACTTGAATATTTCACAAAAATCTTTTATATCAAGCCATATTTCTTTAGGATTCGTTACAGAACTAGTTGTTATTGATACTTCAGGTACAATATCTTCACCGCATGATTTCATGTGTAATGAATTGTTTGTACGTGAACTAGAATTTTGTTGACTACTTCCACTTGTTTCTGGAGTTTTATTCTGTCCTTTAGCTTCTTTTGATTTACTTGTCATCCCTAAAGTATATTTTTTTTTAATCAATTTAGAGGTATGGATGATAATTCGAAAATATGAATAAACTCACAATTTAAATAACTAACACTGTAGCCGTTAAGTGAACGACCTAGATTTCGCAGATGATCTGGCCATCCTATCGCAATCGCAATAGCAAATGCAGGAGAAAACGACCAGTGTAGCAGCAGTACATCTCAACATACACAAAAGGAAAAGCAAGATTCTCCGATACAACACAGCATGCATCAATCCAATCACAATTGACGGAGAAGATTTGGAAGATGTAAAAACCTTTACATACTTCGGCAGCGTCACTGATGAATACGGTGGATCTGATGTAGATGTGAAGGCGTTGATCGGTAGAGCAAGAGCGGCATATTTACAATTTAAGAACATCTGGAACTCAAAACAACCATTAACCAACACCAAAGTCAGAACTTCCAATACAAATATCAAGACAGTTCTACTGTATGGGGTGGAATCTTAGAGAACTACGAAAGCCATCATCCAGAAGATGTAAGTGTTTATTAACAGTTGTCTACGAAAAATACTTCGCATCCGTCGGCCGGACACTGTTAGCAACAGCCAACTGTGGGAAAGAACAAACCAGATCCCAGTGGAGGAAGAAATTAGGAAGAAGTGCTGGAAGTGGATAGGACACACATTGAGGAAATCGCCCAACTGTGTCAGAAGACAAGCCCTCATATGGAACTCTCAAGGCCAAATGAAAAGAGGAAGACTAAAAAACACATTACGTAGAGAAATGGATATAGACACGAGAAAAATGAACAAGAATTGGCTGGAATTAGAAAGGAAGGCCCAGGACAGAGTGGGTTGGTGAATACTGGTCAGCGCCCTATGCTGCATTAAAAGTTACAGGCGTAAGTAAGTAAGTAACCGCTAAGGCTTAAATAGAGTACCGTATGTGAGCAATTTAGTGACCATCAGTGATCAATGAAAATACGGCTTTTCGGTATATATTTATTTGTGAAATTTAAAGGCATATAACATCATACAAAGAATTCTAGGATCTACAGACTTTAAGTTTATAGATTCAATATCTGATTAGGTCATACACCCTTAATGCTGAAGAAACTCCTACTGGAATTGAACACCTGTCCAACACTTTCCAACTTTCAGTGGTTGTATAGATTATATCGACTCATGATGTAAACTATCTTGATGGAGTTTCCCTTGTTAATTGCGTGTCAACGATTCATCAAACCAACGATAATGAAATTTATCTTAAAGCTCATTTAGATTCAATGAATATAGATTCACTCGTGATAGACTTTCACGTTGAAATATCTTGCTGATCGTTCATTATTGTTCTATTACAGAATAATCACAAAAGATCATCAGATTAAGAAAAACATTTTTGATAATCTTTAAGTCTAGATAATCCACAGTAGATCCTTCATCGATATTGTTCATAATCAACCAATGAATATCAAACTTCATTCTGATTGATCATCATTAAGATCCTGCAAGGACAGTAAATTCTAAGGGACTAAACATTTTCACTCTAATTAATGTAACAATAAATACTATATTATCAGAATGGGTTTTGTGGAGATTTTCAGAAATTTCACTGGTTGAAGTCATGAGTCATTTGAAGCTGGACCATCATGTAAAACCTTGAAGCACTGGACGGCCGTTTCGTCCTATTGTGGGACTCCTCAGCAGTGCGCATCCGCGATTCCGAACCCCGCGGGATTCGAACCCAAGACCTACTGGTTTCGCGCGCGAGCACTTAACCACTGAGCCGACACCTAACGTTGTTAATGTCTAACTTCAACCAATCCACGAAGTTGTGCCACCGTACACCATTGTCTTCAGTGAGTTCCTATCTCACAACAGACCTGGTTGAACTCCACTGGTAACGACTTCTCACCAATGGTTAAATGCTCGCGCGCGAAACCAGTAGGTCCTGAGTTCGAATCTCTCGGGTTGCGGGATCATGAATGCTCACTGCTCAGGAGTCCCATACTAGAACGAAACGGTCTTCCAGTGCTTCCACGTTTTCCATGGTGGTCTAGCTTCAATTGACTCATGATTTCAGCCAGTGAAATACTATATGTTGTAGAATAAAAGACTTACTAGAACTCCAGGAAATACCTCTTGGAGATAGTCACTTCTGAGCATACGATAATTATAATCAGAGAGGGATTTTGTGGATATCATAGCACTTTAATAGTTGAATGTATGAGTCAATTAAAGCTAGACCACCATAGAAAACCTAGTAACACTGAATCGCCGTTTTGTCCTAGTGTGGGACTCCTCTACAGTGTGTATCCATGATCCCACTCACGGAGTTCGAACTCAGAACCTGAGTTGTTGATGTGATACTCGTTAAAAATAGACTCATCATTCTAAATAACTAATGGAAATAGCTTCTCAGTTGAAGATGGTTTGTGTTTTATTATAATGGGACAAATCACAATGTACTAGGGTATTTACAACATCTCAGTGTTCACAATTACAATACTAGTCATCATATCTTTATAGGGTGGTTTATATTTTACAACTTACCTTTCTTTAGTATGTCTTCACGTGAACCCCTCTTCTAGAAAAGATAATTGAAAAACACTAGTACTCTAGGATACATATATGTCATTTTAATCACTAGCTATGAATAGGTAAATAAAAATGAAATCAACCTCTATCAGGGTAATCTATTTCCTCAAGATTACAAGTATATCCTACTGATAAATGTCAGCTAGCATGAAATTTAGTGGTGAGACTATAATCTATGGACGACCTTTGAGCGACACTTAAGTGATCTTGACAGTGCACACCTAGTAACTAAGACAGAATGAGGGTTATAAAACAGTGTGGGGAATTCGAATTATAAATTATAGTTGATGGTTAAGGTTAGGAATTAGATTTAGGGTTTTCATCACGAACTGACATCAGCTATAAATTCTAACAATTAGACATCAGTAGTCCATAATGAATCTTTCCATTGATGTTTGGGATAGCTACTGATCAATTTCTTGTTAGCATATGTACATCTTGTACCGATTGCCTTGATATTGCCTTAATTCACAAGAATTATGAACAAAGATGAATAGTGGCTAGCAGTGGAATCCAGTTTGACTCATGTTTCGTCTTAGTTGGAACTCGTCAGCTGAATGTACCTGCATTCCAGAGTTGATATTCACTCCAGGATTTACCTTAAAAGATCGTAATGATCAGTTCAATTATAAAACATTTTGATTATTAAGAACTATCCAATACTAACTCGTTTCAATGTTTCCTAGGTAACATAAATTCCTTTTAATAAATGATCTTTAAATTTCCACTTATTTTTCATGAATCATGAATAAATTTTTACTAACTTGAGATCTAGATGGACTTGGATTATTTGAAATGGATTCACGTCGACGACGTGTTGGTGATGTTTGAGAATTTGATCTAGTTTTTAATGTTCCACTAATTTGTTTTCCTGTATCAGGTGAAGAACTTGACGTATAAACTGATTCAACAGTAGAAGTAGGCGGACTTGTTCTATAAATCAAAGGAATAATAATATGTATTTAAATATAAAACTTCAACTTATTAGTTTGAGGGTAAAAATAGTCGATAAAATGGTTTTGAAGTGTTTTCAGACTAGCGAACTATATCATTCAACAGGACTCAGTAGCTGAGGGGATAACATGATGACGTTTGAAGCAAACGGTACTGCGTTCGAGTATCGTAGTGAACATCAACTCTAAGATGCAGATACATTCAGTTGACGAGAACTCAAATAGGGTGAAACGCGTGTCAAACTGGATTCCACTGCTAGCCCCCATCCATCTTTGCTTAGAATGTTTTTGACTTAAGGTAATATAGAGGCAGTCCGCACAAAATATGGATATACCAACAAGAGACTGATTAATTAGAGTCCTAACACAACCTACTCTTACACCATAAAACACCACACGTCGGGGCAGTCGGTGGTTGACCATACGTAACACATGTTCCAGTCATCTCAACTAGTGAAGTTTCACTACTTCATCAATTGATTTTTCATCCTTACCCAGTACTCGTTTCCTAACAACTGCATTACTTACTCGGTGGTCACAGGATATACGAGCAATGCTTCAATGACACTTATGATCGAATACTAGTAACCTACGAATATCCTCTACTCTTACCGGCCATGTTTCACAGCCATAAAGTAGGACAGAACGAACTGCTGTGAAGTAAACCCTTCATTTGTTTGGTAGACGTATATCTCGCCTACGCCACAAATGACGCAAGTTGGCAAAAGCTAGTCGAGCCTTCTCTATCCGTGCTGAGATTTCGTCACACCAGACCACAAGGGCTGATGAGACTCCCAATATAAGTGAAGTGGTCGACACGCTCGACTACCTCGCTCCCTATCATTTTGCATTTCGAGGGGGAGAATCGCATCCCAAACATGCTAGCATTGTTGCTTATAGTGATCAGAAGACTGCATTTTGTCAGCGTCTTCACCAAATAGAACTGTCATTGGAATATTCTAATTGAATCTCCTGGTAGAAGTTCAATCCCTGGACTGAGCCATGTTGGTGCGTATAGACTAACTGGTTGGGATCTGCGAGATGATAACATCCGATGGTTAGAGATCTTGAATGACATGGCTCCAAATCATTTGCAATGGCGTAGGTTTATCCACTCTTTGTGTTCTCCCAAATTCTAATCTTCCGAATTATTCATGCCCCTTTTTCTCCTTCGAAATCTATTTCACTGGATTATACTCCTTGAATAACATCTTCAAACCTTAATCTTGCCAATTACTACTTATACTCTTACCACCTCTACCACTGCGGTAATTGAATTGATAACTACATTTTTGTGCTAATGTGGTATGGCAACTTGAACTGATGTACGTACGTACGTACGTACGAAGTTCTACGTTGTTCTGACTAACATCACTTGGTTTCAATATATTGTAATGAAAGCACTAGCTTGTTCTAATGCTTAACTGATCAGTTAGTGGCTTAATAATACGGTTTGGATTTGAGAAATAATCCTTTAAACGAAATAATTCAATCTACCCATTTATTAATTTCAATACTTTATCAACTTTAATTGGTTAATAATCTAAAATTAAAAATTTAGCTTTTCAAATCTATGTAAATGATAATTCATTAGAATTGGTTGCACAAGCCAGTGACTATTTGGATTTAGTAGCTAAGTGGATAACGCGATGGTGTTTGAAGTGAACAGTATTCAATTCGATTCTTGGAGTGAATATCAACTCTACGATGTAAATAAATACAGCTGATGAGAGTCCGAATAGGATGAAACACGTGTATCCATCTCTATTTGATTGATAGTTACACTTAATACACATCATTACAACAAAATCTAATATAAATACTTATAACATACATAACTTTCTCCGATTCATAAAATATATGCTCTTGTACAGGTGTCCATAGAAGTAATGAACGTATAGGTTCTTTCTCTTTATTACTTTGTAAATCATTATTGTTAGATGAATCAAATGGAAAATCAGATGGTCTTGGTCTGATCAACTTCCATTGAGGTGTAGGTTGTATAGGTGATGGAGGAATAAGTGGTATAGTACGACGTTTAGCTATACGAATTGGATATGAATCTGTATAAGTGAATCCAAATTGTTTAAGTTTCATTGTAATCTCCTCCTTAAATATTAAGAAATTTTATATAAAATGTATTATTGATTACTTGTAAAAACATATATAAGTAATAACCTATACTTTACAGTTCACATTATCTTCTTTCTTTCTGTACTATATCCTTATATGCAATCTTTGCTTTTGAGATGATGAGGAAGATTTGTAGCTCAGGTGGATGATTTTGATGGAGTTTTGTTCTCTGAGCTGGATGGTTTGGTCGTGGAGCTTTCATCGTTCTTCTGAACGACATCATCAGCACAAACTTCAGATAGAAGTGAAGTGTTCGAATTTCTCCATATGTGTTTCACAGCTTGTTCTGTGCACCTCGATGTTGATTGGTTCTTGTTGACCTTAAATTTATCATTGTTCACTTCTTTGTTTTGGTTGTGTCTCCCATTGTTTTGATTTTTGTTCTTATATTTATGCATGATTTTCCTGATTGGTTGATAAATTGGATTGATTTCAATATGTTTGTTGATTGCTGATTGACCTGAGTGCGAAGCTTCTAAAAATTCTCTGGTGTTTTTGGAGTTTCCTCTGTCTAAGATTTCCACATTTTTCCAATCGAATGAGTGTCCGCAGTTGTCCACGTGTATTGAAATAAGTGAAGAGATATCATGGCGTTTGACTGCTAATTGATGTTCATGTAGGCGTAGGTGGAGGGGGCGTCCGCTTTGTCCGATGTAGTGTTTGTCGCAGTTGGTACAATTTATTTTGTAGATAATGTTTGATTTGTTCTCCTTTGTTATTTCATCTTTTGGTTTGCATAAGATTGATTGTAGTGATTTTGTTGGTTTGTGTGCCACACCTATCCCGAAGGTTTTCAGCAGTCTCGTTGCAGTTTCTGATATTCCTTGTATGTACGGTAGGGTGATCCACGACCAAACCATCCAGCTCAGAGAACAAAACTCCATCAAAATCTTTGCTTTATATATTACACCATTGAGTTAACTACTTCTATGAATCCGGTGTTCATCTTGTTGTGCTAACGAGGTGTGGCAACTTGAACCGATGTATGTACGTGCCTGATCCTACGCTGTAACTGACTGACTAACTGACTGACTGACCATTATCAGATAATTTAATTAATATTTCATACAACTTTTCCCGTTTATAGTCTTTGTTACATCCTTAGACTATAAGATTATCGAGAAATACGATTACCAAATGAGATACACTGATTTATATAATCAAACTAATGATGCATACACCAGTACAAGTAGTCTAGAGTTTCGGTTGGTCTTTCTACCTACTTAGCTCTACCTTTTCGAGTTCAGAACGCCTATCTCAGCCTCCACGGTACGATTCATATATTTCAAATATACTGAGTTTATCATACAAGCTAAACAGACCAGATCATACCATAAAATAGAAAATAATATTTGTACAAGATCAATTCATAAACTGGCTGTGATTGTGAGATGCTGTAACTAATAGATTGGGAATAATTTAAGAGTGGTAAATCATATAACAGTAACCAATAGGTCAAATGGAAGCTTCTAATGAAATGAATATGAATGTACATATAATATAGTCGTACAATGAGAATATTCGTATAATATTAGTCCATAAGTAATTCCTAACGGTTACTACTCATTTATTCTCGTCTGGGTATAACACTTGGATAAAGAGCTTGTTGTGGATGCGGAGGAATAGACCAATAATTATCATGTTAAGCCCAATGGTGTCCTTGGACTTTAAATGGACATTTCCTATTGGTCGATATCTGTTCACTTGTTGAATACTGTACAAAATGTTGTTTTCTATTTTATGGTACGATGTGGTATGCTTGGTTAGTATATAAATAGAGTATGTTTGAAATATAATGATTTATATCTCCGAGGCTGTGACTTGTGTTCTGGACTCAACTAACTGGGCTAGACAGGGAAGTGGGACCAACCGAGACTCTAGGCCGTCCGTACGTGTTTACGTGTCACTGTAATCGATCGGTAAGTACTCTGCTCTCTAATTTTCCAGTCAAGGACACAACAATTAGCACAGGGTAAACAACCACCGCAACCTAAAGCCATAACAGAGCTCCAGTCAGCTACTAACAACTTAAAACAATAATATTAATCAATAAAACAAGTGTTGTGGATACGCACTGCTGAGGAGTCCCATACTAGGACGAAACGGCCGTCCAGTGGTCCCAGGTTTTCCATGGTGGTCTAGCTTTAATTGATTCATGATCTCAACTGTTGAACTTAATACAATCACCACAAAACCCTTTCTGATACAAATGTACATACTATTATATCTAGGGCTTAGATCCTTGAGATACCGCATACAACTCGAGCATTTAGATGCTAGAACCTTCCAAGTCACAAATAAGAAGATAGAAGACAATTGAGAAGGAATGCTACTTCAAACAGTGTCAAATATAGTACAAAACTCTCAGGTATTTATAGTTTTTATTAAAAGTGAAATCATCATTTTAGTCATCTAACCCGCATACAGTAGTTTTTAGTACTTTTTAATAGGAAGCTACACGTCATGATTCTGGAATGTTCTTTCAAAAAATTACTGGATGGAATACCTTCTATTCTTTCTGAGCTTCTTAGAGCTTCCTCGAATTCACCCGTGGACCGTCCTCACACATATTTAATATCAAAAATGTCTAAAATGAACTGAATTAAAATGTTCAGAACACCATTGAATGCCGACTCAGTGGTCTAGAGGTGGAATCGTGGATGCCGAACTGTTCACTAGTTCCATACTAGATTGGAACGGTCGTCCAGTGTTTCCAGGTTTTTAATGATTGTCTTATATTCATCCATTCATGATGATGTATATGTTATTTCCTTTCTTGAATTGACACTTTAAGAAATCAATAAAATTTATCTAATGATCAGCGCCTGATGCGAAACTGATATGTCCTGAATTCGAATCTCACGGGGTGAGGGATCGTGGATGCACATTACTGAGGAGTCCCATACTAGAATGGAACGGCCGTTCAGTGCTTCCAGGTTTTCCATGGTGGTCTAGCTTCAATCAATGAGATCAAATAACTAACAATACAAAATGAATAGAAATTTATGTAATGCTTATACATAGATCATCATCGGTTGCCAAGTTAGAATTCTCAAATCAACTCGAAAATAACAATCTAATTAGTAACTAAATAATAAACTCAATAAACTAACAATCATTTCATAGAATTCATCTAACCTTTGATGCTGAAGGAACAAGTGATGCCAATGATGAAACTGTATTTTTACACGATGCAAATATTATAGTTTCAGGAATCTTAGGATTCATTAATTCGGTTGTATTATGCCCAACTAAATGTAACAATATATAAAGAGAGAGAATGAGTAAAACGAAGAGAAAACTTATGACGTTAGAATATATTCAAACCCTAATTACTGGTAGATGGACTAACAACTAGATTCATGTTTTAAAAGAGTCCAAACCAGTATTTATCAGTTGAATAATGTAAATTGTAATAAACGTTTAGTTTAGTTACTTACTTACGTCTATTATTCCCACTGGAGTACTACAAGCCGTCGACCAGCATTCTCCAACCCATTCTGTGCTGAGTCTTCCTTTCCAGTTCTATCCAATTGTTGTTCATTTTTCTCATATCTGTCTCAATTTCTCGGCGTAATGTATTCTTTGATCCTCCTCTTCTCATTTGGTCTTGAGGATTCTAAGTGAGGGCTTGCCTTATGACGCAGTTTGGTGTTTTCCTCAATGCGTGTCCTATTCATAAGTTTCAAATGTAGTTTTCTGTAGAGATTTTCTTTTTCGACTCTTCAAACTAGGATACAAATACAAAACTTACATAAGACTGAGACCAGTAAATCATTGAGGATTGAAAGCATTTTTTAAAAATCGCATCTCATTTTCAAGTTCAGTAGTCCTTTTCAACTCCAACTTCATAGATCCTAAATTCCATATGGAGTCATTAATGTACAATGATGAAAAGTTTCATATTAGGTAGGATATAATGATCAGGATGGGGTTGTGGAGATTATTAAGTTATTGATTTAGATGATGAATCGATTGATGTTAGATTACCATTGATAACCTAGAACCACTGGATGGCCGTTTCGTCCTATTGTGAGTCTCCTCAGAAGTGCGAACATACGATCCCCTCGCGGGATCAAAACTAAACAATCTCAACAACCCTAAACTGATGATATTTATTCGTTTAATAATTATCATTAATGATTATAAAACTTGAATGAATAATTCTCTCAATGAATCAACACAAAACAAACTCTTGATTGATTTCACTGGTTGAAATCATGGGTCGATTGAAGTTAGTCCACCATGGAAAACCTGGTAGCAATGGACGGTTGTTTCATCCTTGTCTGGGACTCCTCACCAACGCGCATCCACAATCTCGACTCCCGCACGGTTCGGACTCAGGACCTGTTAGTCTTGCGTGAGTACGCTTAAACATTAGACCACTGAGCCGGCTGGCATCCGACGGTGTTAATGTCTAACTTCAACCAATGCACGAAGTTGCCCTCGCGGACGAGATCAATAGCTACTAGGTTCGAATATCGCGAGGGGTGAGATTGTGGATGCGCGTTGGTGAGGAGTCACAGACTAGGACGAAACAACCGTCCAGTGCTACCAGGTTTTCCATAGTGGTCTAACTTCAATTGATTCATGATTTCAACCAGTGAAATTTCTAAAATCTCCACATAACTCCTTCTCTATTTATTGTCAATGTTTCAGTTGATCAGTAATCTAATCTATTTGGTAATATCGATTCAAGTTTATTCATCAAAGAACATATTTTTGTATTGTGATATGTGGTACTTATATCGACATAAGTAGTATATAATGATAGTCAATAATAGAATGTCAGACAGCAAAATGTTAAGAAGATCAAAGAGGAAATAACGGGAACAAAGAGCAATTAGTATGAAAGTGCAAGAACAATCAGGTTTAAAACTATTAAGTGATATTTACAAAAAGAAATATCTCGGTAGCTCCCGAACGCATTTACCAATTTACATGTACATGTCAAAGCGCATACATTGGAAGAATCGAGATAAGATTACATGTTTGCATTTCTGAGGATGTTACAAAGAAATTGAGGCTGAGAAGGACTAGGGCTCCCAACAATACAATAGCTCGGAAATTACTTGACATCGGTCATATCATCGATATCTCTTATGCTTTTTAAATTATGCTGAAGCGATCGGGATAAAAAAGAACTAAGACCGCATCTTTGTATTCAAAAAAGATAGTAATAAATTTATTACTACCCTGGCAATCTCTTTTGTGTGAGTGTGTTTATTGTTTTGTTTTGTTGGGTCTTTGGTTGTTAGTTTTATTTTGTTAATGTTTAGTTTGTGTTATATTCCTCTTCCATTAGCGAATTCTTAAACCAACCTTTAATTCACACATTTCCACTCAATTGATTCTCTTAAATTATGTGAACTCTTCAAATTCTATTCAATCATTACGTGATCCAGTTTATCAGTTTTTAGTACCATGAATCTTTCATTACCTACTAAAATGATCACAGGATTACAACCATTGAAATTACTGTAATATCTACAAAACACCTTTCTGATATGAATCAGCATATGCTCACTAATGACTGGTTTCAAGAGGTATTTCTTGGAGTTCTAGTGAGAAGCCGTTACCAGTGAATTTCAACCAGGTCTGTTGTGAGATAGTAACTCACTGATGACGATGGTAGATGTATGGCTGAATTTCGAGGATTGGTTGACGTTAGACATAAACACCTTTGTATGTCGGCTGGTTCAGTAATCTAGAGGTTAATGGTGCGCGCGCGAGACTGATAGGTCCTGAGTCAGATTCTCTCAAGGTGGGGTCATGGATGCACTTTGCTGAGGAATCCCATTTTAGAATGAAACGGCTATCCAGTACTTCCTGGTTTTCTATGTTGGTATAACTTCAGTTTTTATTTCCATGAATCTTATGTAAACCCTTTATTACTTCTAAAATTTACCACACAATTTATCTTATCTGTCTCTGAACTCAAATCGACTATTTCAGCACCCATTCTTAATTGTTTCCTTGATTCTAACACATAGACATTAATTACAAGGAGGCACAAAATACATATGCGCCACACAAATCTCACTTGATTTGTTGGAGGGCTGTGATACTGCACGGGTGCCCAAACCGAAGCAGATGGTTTTCTTAGAGGGCCACACCTCGAGCCTTCGACATAAAGGTTTGATCCACATGGCAGTGGAGCATCGTAAGGAGATGCAGTCACATGGTAACCATGACCAACAATTGGTTCATACACCATTTGTTCCTTCAGGTTACTTGAGCCAATGTGCACCATTGATTTGGTTTGTGACCGGTTGAATCGTTGGACATTCTCTTTTCGTCCTCTCATTTTCGTAAACAACACCTCAACCACGAGAAGGTAGTGAGGGGACTTTCCTGTCAGAGGCTTTATACGCGTGGCCATGTGAGAGCATTTCAAGGGGAGAGCGGACTCTCCACACTCTCAGCCATATCAGGGCATTTGGGGGCGATTCTAACACCAAATAACCTCTGACCTGTTCTCGCACATATATATAGTTATCATTGATAACCAACGTCATTCCAATTCTTTACATTCACTTTTATCAATTGTTCCATACCTATATCTTACCTCTATGTAAAATTCTAATACAGATTTGGTTGTAAGCAGCTGATGATGAGGAACCACGACAACAATAGTGAATTCATAATATTCTACATCCATATTTGTTCTAGCTTCATTTAAAGTCAAGTAGTTGGTGACTACTGAACTTCGACTATATTAGAAGGTATGGAGTACCTGATTTGAAACCACATAATTGATTTTGCATATACCTAGAGATGAGTGAAATGACAGAAATTGTGTTACAAGAGAACAGTTTTAGTGATTTTTTCTACTTTACAGTAAATATTGAATCAAATGTTATTCGTAATTGGTAATTCTTTTATATTATTTATCAACTTTAGTCTGTACTGCTTTTCGGGTTGGCGGTAATTTTTAGCAAGTTAGTTTTCTACAGGATGGGGTCGCTAACCCCATGCCCTACATTCCTCTTTTATCCGAACTTGGGACCGACAGTAGCCCTCGGAAGGACTGCAGGCAGAGTTTGAAGTCTACACAGCTTATGTTTACAATTAAGATCATATTGATCTCTTCTTTGATTGCATCAACTTGAACTAATACATATTGAATGATCAGACTTTTCTATTGATTATCTCTAATCTTAATTGGTTTTATCTATTCAGGATTATAAATCAACAAACATATCGATGGAATGAATTTTCAAGTCCAACAGCGTTGAATAAATCAATACAACTTCGACATATTCGACACATTCATGATTTTAACAATGCCATGGATAATGATAATAATAATAATGTGCAATTAGCTGAGAACATTTTATATCAAACCAATGACAATTCTGCAATTGATATGATCACATTCAATACAGATCGTCGTAAATCCAGAATGAGGTATACTTTTTAAATGTATTACTACAGTATGTGCTTATCTACTTAACAGTTTATTCTATGTCAAATCTATCAAGGCGTCCACATCATCCGATTGAAATACGCGCAAAATCGATGTTCGGAAACAACGATGTGACCACAATGGCGGTTCGTTATTGAATAATACACTAAATTAGTTACAAACCTCAACTTGTGAGGTGTCTGAGGCGTTTAAACACGTCCCTTTGTATAAAATAAAATGGCTTCTTGTAACGGTAACATAAAAAATAGTTACAACGTACGATAGGACAAAGACAACCTGATGGATGTGTCTAAATTTGATAACAGTTTATCAGCAACCGAAACCCGAACCAAGAGTAAAACAATATGGAAACTGTTGCGTTTAAACAAATGCACAAAACTGTAGATAACCGCTGCAGTGATTAAGGTACAGTAATTAAAATGATAAATACAATGTTAATTACAATATACGTTTCAGTATAAGTGAATATTTCAGAATGCTACGCAACAACTTGCGTCACAACAGAAGTGAAAAATTGCTGGGAATACAACTACTTACTAAACATAAATAAGTAGTATAAAACAATATATACAAAAGACTGGAAGAAAGTGAGTAAGAACAATGTAAAACAAACTAAACACTCTAATTGAAATAAGATGACTTGATCATGTGAATCAGGTGGAATGAGCAAGATCACGTATATAACTCTAACTTCTGGATCAACGTTATTTTTCTCAACTGTTGATTGATAACTAGAAAATTACTAGAAACTAAAGAAGTATTATCAAGATAGTTTGAAAGAATTTCCCTCTTTCCTTTCTCTGGTCATTTAAGGAATGAACGGTGGTTACTATTGAATTTACAGATTGAGTGCTGTAGTGCAAGTTTCTATGTTAATCCCACATAAGTTATTCTAGCTTCAGGATGGACAGGCCAATTTAACGGTTCTTCTTGAGTCACATCGTGATCTTGTTAATTATTCACTTATCAATCTTGACTAATTTTATATCAGTGTGTATGTGTGTGTACATCCTATCCTACTCATCACATGTGTGTAGCTTATCGATTAAATGGCGTTGGCTTATGTGCCATCTCCACCACTGCTCATAATTTCACTTCGCACTCCTCTATTCTCATCATCCCTCTGATTATTTGTCTAGATCAATGATTGTATGAAATATACGTATCCGAAATTCATTCGCGTATTTGACTTATTTTTATTCCTTTATTCACTAACCCGAATTAAGTCGATTATTATTACACATGAGGATGGGCGACATATAGATTTCGACATCGTATATTTCAATGATAATCATTCATTTGATCCAATTGAAGTCAGATATGGGGTCACAATAGTACATTCCACAATTAATTTAAAATTCTCTAATCTAACCAAACACATGGATCATTTATGCATGTTGATGATAACATTTCCATCTCTTGGATTATTCCATCATCACTGCTGAATACTATGAATTTCAATTTCTTCAAAGTATAATAATGGATCGTTATAAACAAAACGCATGAAAATCAGAACCTCAAATGCCCTGGTATGTTTGAGAGTGCGGAGATTAATCTATCCTTCTCGAAATGCCTTCACATGGCCATGTGAATACAACCACTGTCAGGGAAGACGAATAGCGAATGTCTCACGCTTTAACCAGGTTGATGGACAAGGAGTATCCATCTAGCGAAGATGGAAAACCCTCGTTTCAAGCCACTGATGGCATATAGAC
The DNA here is from genome assembly GCF_000699445.3 of Schistosoma haematobium. Taxonomy (NCBI): domain Eukaryota; kingdom Metazoa; phylum Platyhelminthes; class Trematoda; order Strigeidida; family Schistosomatidae; genus Schistosoma; species Schistosoma haematobium. The sequence continues at coordinate 7,263 of NW_026137051.1, read as the reverse complement.
CTATTGTTGGTCACCGTGTACCATGGGACTGCATCTCTTGACGTTGTTCCACTGTCCTGTGGATCAAACCTTTAGGTAAGAGGCTGGGGTTGTGGCCACCTAAGAAAACCACCAGCTTCGATTTGGGTACTGAATTAGTATCACAGCCCTCACACAAATCGAATGATGAAGTATGAAGCATATCTATTCGATGCTTCATTGTATCAATGTGTTTAAATAATAATACAAGAATAACAAGTTAGATGAGATGTACTTTTCGATCTATTTTCTATACATGGAAATTGTTACATCCTAGTGAAGATTGAATTACGAGTAGCGTCTGAGACCTATTATTCAGTAACTAGACTGTGTATATCTACATTCCTCTTATTATAAGCTTTATTTTGACCTATATATTATTATTGTACGATTTACTGTTCTTAAGCTATGTTCAGTTTATTAACTACTACCTCTCACGTTCACAACCACTTTTGGCGTTACTGTGTATGAATGTTATTTCCTATTTTATACTGCGTCGCAGTCTGTTTGGCTGGTATATAAACCCAGTATGTCTGAAATACATGATTCGCATAGTGGAGGCTGTTGTTGAACTCAAGTTGACGGGCTAGGCGAGCACCGAACCATTAGGACGCTAGGCTGATTAGACAGGTTGGATGTCATTAGTTTAGTTGAGTATAAGAGCGAATAAGTCGTATTTTGATTGGCGAATAGATTACGTGACAACAAGCGGATAATAAAGTCACAACAGAAATCAATCTTCATCATTCATCCTCCTATTCTTTTGTTAGTGCACTAAATCGTATAAGTCGAGAAGTAGATGTCCAGAATAGAAGGATTGTGTAGTGACTAGTCTATGGAAAAGTGAACCCCACGTAGAATGGTATTTCATTAGAAATTTTAGTCAAGAAACAAGCAGTCTCTTTATTCATTTGAAGTTAAATCAATCGTTCGAATTGACAGTTTGTCTAGAGAACATATCGATGTATTTTGATTGAGATAATGAACTAAATGATGTTAGACGAACATTGAAGTCCTGGAAGCACTGGACGACCGTACAGTGATGGTCAAACATCAATCACTTCACGATCTAAATCAAAAACATAATGATCTCCACAACCCCATACTGATAATGATCGATATATGACTGGATAGAGGAGATTGTATAATTTTTCATGAAGATATGATTGAAATCAGTTGAAAGATTATTGAAAACACGAAAGATGTTGTTATGTTTGTTTTACATTATTCCTACTTTTCCCTTTCTACTCTTTGTATATGTCTTATACTACTTATTTACATTCAGTAAGCAGTTATTCCACACAATTTTCACACTCATATTGTAACGCAAGTTGTACTGTAATATTCTGAAATGTTCACACATACCTATAACGTTTATTGTACTTGTCATAGTATTTATCACTATAAATACTGTACCTTAATCACTGCGGCGGTTATCCACAGTTTCGTGCATGTGCTTAAACGCTATAGTTTCCATAGTTTGCTCTTCGTTTGGTTTTTTGGCTGTTGATAATCTGTTATCAAATTTAGTCACAGCTATCAGCTGTCCTTTGTACTATCGTATGTTATAATTATTCTTTATGTTACTCCAAAGTTCATTTCAATACAGAAAATATAAGGTTTTTATAACATTTTAAATGTCCTTGGGTTGCTAGAAGATTGTGGAATGCTACTACACATAGTAGCAGTGTATTATTTAATAAAGAAACGCTATTGTAGACAAACCATTGTTTTCCGAATTTTCGGTTTGCACGTATCTCAATCGGGTGACTTGGACGCTTCGATAGACTTAAAAGATGTCTATTCAAATTCTAGACTCATCATCACTATGAGTTAAAATATAACGGTTTACATTTTCAATTCTATCATAAACCAATGGAAAGCTTTCATCACATGTTATCTAATTCTTGACATTATTTACATCTCTATAGGCGATCTACACGGAATCCCACCTCATCTCTCATTGTACTAGTTGGCGTCCATTAGCTAAGGCATATGTTCAACTCTGATAAGATTGATATTCTCTGCGCGTTCAAAATAGACATCAAATATCCTTATAATCTGAGATGTTATCATTGGCGATATTCATCTAACGATTGATCTTTTTCTAATCTATGAAGTTGCAATTTCTTGATTTAATAGTTGTGAATAATAGTTGCAACTTCATACGTGTTTTTTTCTCTTGATGATTATCAACCATAATGTTTTCTGTTTTTCTTCAATTTACATAAGGAATAGGATGAGTCCATTGTCTCCACGATGTTCTTATATTCCAAAAAAAAATCTCCACATTCAATATCTAGTCTTGATGAAAATGAAATCGATGAAGTTCGAAAGAAGTTAGATCATTTTCAATCATTACTAATACAAGTTAAAAATCAACTCAATTCTTCACCCAATGATGAAGATGATGATGATGATATGATTGATGAATGAATCCTTCCAAATACTTCAACTGAAGTAAATCTTTTACAGACTACTGAAAAGAATATCGAAGAAAATGGAGAAGAGATTGATGATTCATGTCAAAAGTTGCCTAATTATGTTACATTTTCAGTGAAAAAATCACATGAATATGCTGTGAGAAATTGGTTACTATCAAATTTTAATCATATTTAACTACTTATATCGATAAAAGTAGTTAGAAACAATTGTGTGAATTAATTTCTATGACATGAAGATCAAGTTTGTCTTTATTTCTTTTTAAATAAGTGTTTTCTTAAAATATCATTCATCTCATTATAATTAGCATTGGTATGTATGACGTCCATCGTATCAGTGTTCATCTTAACTTTGCTCTTTAATGTTAATTGTAGAATGTTTCTGGAAAGATTAATTGATTTATTTAGATATTTATGAGTGTAGACTAAATCGATATTATTGGATAATGTGGTAGATTTACGTGAACCAAGAGCATCTTAACCCAAAATGTTATCGGATGTAAGAGAAATGATGATAGAACTTGGTGTGATGTTATATTCAATGCGGTGAATTGGACAGAATTCCCGAATTCTTCAATCATATTCGTAAATGCACACTGTTCAGAGGTCTTTGTTTCATTAGCAGGAGTGACATAAATAAGAAGGTCAGTGTGTGCTGCTTCGATCTCTGGTGGACTCAACAAAGCTGGTCTATTCAAGAGTTGCTTGAAATCGATTCCACCCATCTATTCGTCTGATCTTGGATCTCAGTTGATTGACTTGACTACTTTATCCCTTTACAGGTCACCCTGGTTTGATATTTTCCTGCCAGTTTGTTTGTCGTTTCGTATAGTTGTTTCATGTTTCTTGCAGCTACAGCTTTATCAGCTCTCGTTGCTGGGTCTTCTACGTACGTTTGCTTATTGGCTGTAATGCTCCTTTTCACTTGCTATTTTGCTTCCGTTTATTCAGCTAGAAGCCTTGATTTCCTATGTTATTGTTCGGCTGTTGTTGATTGGTTTCTCCATGTTTCTTTTTATTTTGATCTGTCTGATTCTATGCAGTGTGATCCGGTGAGAGCCGTGAAGCTTTGTGAATGCACTTGTGTGGGGATGTTGTGATGCCTATAATTAACTTGTTGAATGTACACAGATATACAGATCTCTCTCATTTCCAATTCTTTATCCCAGTCTCTTGATATTTTCAAAGCCGGTGTTTACATTCCTACTTTTGCGTTCAGCCCTCACCTTGAACCATCACAACTGTGGTGCAAGAACATCCCTCAAATTCCAGGTCACAGTTCGTATGCCATAATTTGTTTCTTGTGTTTGGCATATTTTCAGGAGGTTGCTTTCTGAACTATGGAAAAGCTGATTTCATATTAAACCATCCTCATTTACTTGGATATATGATCGACAATAACCTTAGACGAGCTACAGGATTGACTTGAATAAAAATTTATGTGAATTGTCTAGTCAAAGCAGTTTCGTGTTAACTGCAGTCTTCTGTTGCTAGGTCTCAAGCTATAAAGAAAATTTTCAACATCAACTGATATGTCTGAAACGAATCCAGCAACACATAGGATTCCATTAAACTATGATATCCAACCTTAATCAATGTTCAATGAAAGCATACACTTGGGTCATAGTCTAATGTGTTAATTCAGAATATCAGCTAATGATGAGTGTATCCGTTACAGTGATTGGTATAAAAGATACACAGAACGCGTTGTGGATTATTTAATCAGGATTATTCTCCACAGTCTCCTTCACCAATGATAAACAGGACGTGATAACTAGTCGACTTTTAAAGAATCGAATTTAATGATGGACATTTCACAGATTGATAAATCACAGAGATGAAAATGGACGGTTTTATGAGAAGAAACGACCACCACTACAATCATTTGAAATTAATTGGTGAATGGTTACAGTGATTGTTCTTAGCTGGAGCAAGACCATCTATGAATTGACAACCAGAACATTTGCTTTCACTTCATCTTCTTTTTAGAAAAGCAGAAATATTAATATGCAAAATGAGAATTTCACTCCGTTTTGATGTCAGCCGAATAAACAACAACCAACATTCATATGACACCCACGATACACAATAGAGAATACCAGATTATTTATCGATTAATGAGATGTAATGAGGTTGTATTCGATTTGGGATTACCGATTGTAGCGTGGTGTCGAGTTGAGTTGTTTACACTGAGATTGAAGAAGGCGTAATCAATTTTACCTTGAAAATGTTATCGGATGTAAATAGAAATGATGAAAGAACGTGGTGTTATGTTATATCCAATACGATGAATCAGACAGAATTCGCAATTCGTCTTTGCAAATCTTATTCCTGAATGCATACCATATACAGGTTTGTGGTGTTTGCACAAATTAATGATACCTTTGTACTTGGAGACTGTCCGATTTCGAATTCCGAACACAATTCGTTGGTCTGTCCTCATCTAGTTGTCACGCAATATAACTCAATCTTGATAAGGAAAGATGGCTGGTGACTAGCGATGGAATGCATGATGTGCTTTTCTCCTTATTTGTGACTTGTCAGCTGGATGTACCTGCGTCCAATTATTGATGTTCCTTCCGTGACTCGAACTCAGGATCATTCCGTTCAAGCGCCATCGTGTTATCCACCTAGTTTGATTTGTGTCTTGACATAATCGAAATCTACACAGATTGAATATTGTGATATTTTGTTATTCACTGATCATTTAATAGTCTGATTTAGTCAACAATATGTTGAATGATTCTTCGATTCCCGGAAAATTGTATCATTCAAAGAGTATTGGTGTAATGCAGCTAATGTGATTAAGGAGAGTAATCTTTCACCAAAGTCACATTATTCTATTAGTTTCCTCATTCTAATAATTCTAAACTGAAATTAATCTGCTTCTAATTGCCGACAGACTTCAATATTGTAGAGATTCACGAATCGATCAGGAAGATTTCTTAATAGGTTCATGGTGGCATTTATGATGAGGATGCTTTCAAAAATGGCGATTCGATCTACCACAAAGTGGCAAATATTTAATTATAAAATGAAGATGAACATGAAGTCCGACTTCAATCATTTCTGTTGGACATTACTGATTGATTTCTTTACTACTTATACAAATATCAGTAGCTTCTAACAGTACATCAAAACACCATAATTCAATACATGGTCTAATGCATACGAATGTTCAAATTACCTCAACTGCACTATTAAGATGTCGTGTTCATCTTCAGATTCAAAATGGTCCTAGGGAAAATCATTCAGAATATTAAGTGAGGTAGTACAGCATACATGTCAGAAGTTTCTTCATCATCATCTACCTCACCAGGAACAGTTTGACAAGTTATCAATCCATATTGATTGCCAGATAAGTTGAAAATCACTGTTCACTAGGTGAAAGATGGTTTTGGTTATGATCAAGATACATTGATGCAAACATTTGATGGAAGGTATACACTGGTTGAATCTGAGGAGGAATGTTAGTCATCACACATGGCCTTACCTTCCCGCAACAAAATACCCTCACACAATGTTGACTGGTTTATTCAAATATTCATTGTACTCACTTTTACTGTAGGTTTAGTTAGTTCGATAAATGTTTCTACTTTCTTCAACATGATGAAATAAGGTTTATATCTGTGGGATTGAAGCAAAGAACAAATTCTTAGTTGAATCCAGAATGAACTGTATTTTAACGAGTGGTGAATTCTGAGTTGAAATGTATATGTAACATTCACTATTTCGATTATCATGAAGCTGTTCTTCCAGTTAAGTGATTTGTAACGATGACATTACAATTCACTCGATAAGATGATGTTCAACATTACAAACTGTGATCAAATATTGAGATTATAGAGAGAAGATCAGGTGCTCAGAAGGTTGATGTTGTATCTTTCGAACGGACTTATTGATTAGTTGATCTATAAGGATGGTCTCTTCCATGTCGTTGCATATTATAAGGTTCAGTGTTTAGTAATTGAAAGTAATCAAGAAGGCCCCTTAAACGTGTCCATCATTATTGATTAAATAATGAAGAAAAAAGGTACTCTTCACTTGAGAACTTACCCTGATTGTGAGGTGGATATGCAAGTCTCCCAATCATCAGGATACAACCGATGGTATTTATCGAGAATTGTCCAGACTCAAGAAGAATGAGCGAACATAACAATGGTGGTTTAACAAATCTCACTCACATTTGCGAGTTAAGTAGCTCGGTAATGCTCTATTATTCAGAGTCCCCATCCAGTATTCTTGTCATATTGTCTATCTTTCTTAAGAATCCCATTCACCTGTTTCAGCATTTCTTTTGTTGATTACATAACTGCATCCTTTGACCACCCTTGATTTTGTTGTCTATTGCGTTACGCACTGTTATACCTTTTGATGATTGTTATGTTCTTTCTGTGGGCAAATCCATCAAAGGAAAAAATAATTTTGATCGGAACAAAACATTTACTTATATGAGGATTATTTTTAAAATAACAACCATTTCAAACAAACAATATAAAATTTCCGGTAGGTGGGAAAATCAGTGAGAAGATCAAATAAAAGGAGAAATTGGTGAATGGAACAGAACAACAAAGATGACGACGATAATGACAACATCGACGCACGCACACACACACTCGCATATGCTTGTTTACATGTTACCAGATTTTAAAGATTGTTAGTGTTCACTAATTGTAAGCAAATATATCAGTGTCTGTGTGTGCTCAAGCAAAGAAACTCGACAACAACTTCACATCACACTAAAGTGTACGAATACATGGAATCAACCAGATTGAGACTATTTGAAAAATCAGACATGATGTCA